>NC_064818.1:34829494-34931994 GCF_023721935.1 Panthera uncia | reverse complement strand
ACTTGGCTGGACTAGGAAACATAAAGCCAGCACAGGCACCCTGGAATTTTCTAGATCTTGTTGCTTAGGCCAAGACTAAGATAGTAAGCAGTGTTACGCTAGACTAAATTTGCAGGCAAATATGAAGTAAATAAAGGTACACGAGGGGCAGATGCAGCGAAGCAGGAAAGGCTGCTACAGGAATGGCTGACATCTGGGATTCTCTGTGCTTCACTCCCCTGCCTCCCCTTGATGTGGGAGTACAAACCTAGTGCCAATGAGCCAAGGATGATGGCGGATCAGGAACCATAGCTCGGTTACAACAGCCACAAACCCTCACCTTGGAGAAATCTGGGATTCTCAGCCCACCTCTGTTTCACTGGAAGATTTAAGCCCAATGCTGGAGTTTGAATTATGTAGAGAGTTAGTGAATAAATATGTTGAGAGAAGTCAAGGGGCGGTGGTCCTCAAGTTGTTCAGAATAGGGAAGAAGGAATGGAGCCAGGCCAGGCCGTAACAGCATCCTGGAGCCCAACAAGTAAAGTCTGTTCCATGGTTACCCTCTACCTTGCTAGCATGATGTAGATATAGAAAGAAATTGCCCTCTCATGGTGTCTGCATGGCTATTCACCTAAGGATACCTCACTTATACAACTCAGAAGTCCCAAATATGTGTTCCAAAATGTATTCACAAACAGCTCATTTTCCATAAATGTAAAATGTATTTCTAAAGATGCATTTTCCTCATTTCTAATTGATTAAATGGCTGTGATCCAAACCCTTCACTTGTCTTGTACCTTGCAGCTCTGTCCCCACTTAATTTATATAATACGTAGTTTGCTATTCGATGGAGTTAATAATAATTATGTAATAGTAACAGTAATATAAACAACAACAGTAGCTAACATTTGAGAGCTTATTATGTTCCAGGCACCATGCCAAATACTTTACACCCCATGGCATCTCACTTTACCACTTACCATAGCCCTGTGAGTTAGGTACAACTGCTTTCCCCATCTTACAGATAAAGAGACTGAGGGTAAAATACGTGATGGTAACCTGATCAGGGTTACAAGATAGTAAGTGTTGAAACTAGGATTCAAACATGGGTCTTCTAACTCCTGATCAGGTACTCTTAACCAAAAATCCCATCTAGCTCTTAGAAATTAAAAGTTTACTGAGAATCTTCCCTGTTCATATACAGTGACAATGATTTCTATAAGATATCTGATTTTTGGCCTTAGAACTATCTTCCTAATTCCACTATTTTTATCCTTTTATGTTTTGCTTAATCCAGACTTACGTGTCTAAGAACAGATTTTAAAACGGAACAAAACATAAGGTTGGGCCAATAGAGGCTGGCTCAAAATTAAATTTTGCACTGATATAAAGAAAGTTAATTAGTTTAATCTAGTCAATATCTGCTTTTATTAAACGTTAGAAATTAAATGAAGGTTTTAAAATAAATAAATCAAAGAAAATATTTCCTGTCTAACACACCCCCCAGTCTTCCCCCCTCTGGACGGTGTGTTAATCGGATGCTTTCCAAAAGAGGGATAGAACGTTTCTTAACATCCAATTCTAGAGAGTCCAGTAACGTATTTTCCACATAATAGATATAAATAATGAACACAGAGCTACATTAATTTTAATTCATGTTAAATATGGTTTCTGGGTTGAGTTTATTTGTAACACATTCCTTCTCTGCACTATTTCACTCCTCCCCACCATGTCACTATTTAGCTTGAAATTTCACAATATGGAAAAAAACCAAACCCAATCCTAATTATCTCCTGCAGGATCATAAAAATAACATTAATAAAATGTGGTAAATATCAGTGGTGATCATTACCAGGCCCGCATCACCAGAAAATGAAATGCAGCACCCCAAAGCAAGAAGGATTAAAGCAAGCCTGCCACCATTAAACATACACATTTTAGCATATTTGCTCTGTAAGCAGATTTAATAGTAATAATAAAGTTGTCTTTAATCTGAACTGGACAAAAATTTCAAACGTGCACGCATATGCATAGAATCTCTTGCACCTGTGCACAGTCTTCTATTTTTCAAAGCAATGTCACATCCACTATTTCATCTCTGTATCCCTATCACCCTCACTCAAAGGCAGATATAACAAGACTCATTCCCCTTGACAAAAGAGATTGAGAGAAAGGGGAAAGATGTGACCTTCCTGGATTCACCTAGTAAGTCAACACCTTGGGGCTGAAACCCAAGCCCTTTGGTACCCAGATCTGTGACCCTCTCATGAAAATAAGCTTACTTTTAGAAAAACCACATGGGCACAGTGACAAGGACTCCTTACCCATTGTATGGAAACATAAAGAACAAAACACAATTAGTAAGAATAAGAGATAAATAAGATGCCTTACCAGGGACTGAAGAAAAGAAACAAAGCAGCTGTTATCCAGCAGTTAATGATGTGAGAAATAAGCAATATTCTCTGCACAGCTTTGTTCTATAACAAGGATTACCAATACATTCATACAGGTATGATGGCTAGAAAAAGCATATTAGGTAATGTCAGATATGGAAAGTTTGACTGGCCAGTGTGTGACTCTATTGGTGTATGACTTTATTAATATAAATAAAACCCTCAATATCAGGATGCCAGAGTAAAAAGTAAACTTTGGTTCCTGTTATAAAATGCCTGATATGTAAAATTTTAATATACTTAAGGAAATTCAAGTACATTATCAACTATTGACAGGTACTTGTTTCTGTAAAAGGATAAGCAAAAGACATTAGCCTAAATAAATAAATAGATATAACAGCATGTATGCTGGACTCTAATGAATTAATTCCCTAATTGGTCTTCCCTGAATCCCACAGCAGTCTCCATTAGGTCTTCATCTACAATCCATATGTCAATAACAGGATGCTTCTATATCTAGGTCTATGGGCCAGCCACTTAGCTGGCCTTAGGAAATAAGAATAAACAGCAGGCAAGTTGAAGTTCAGAGAAAACAAAAGCCACATTGCCGCACAAGTAGCATGTTCCACAATGTAGGCCCAGGACCTGGTACAGTTCTTTGGTCAGTAAACACTGGTTTGAGTGAATATACTTCTCTGGGGTTAAAGGATACAGAATGGGGGCACCTGGGTGGCTCAGTTGGTTAAGCATCTGACTTGGGCTCAGGTCATGATCTCACAGTTTGTGAGTTTGAGCCCTGGACCAGGCTCTGTGCTGACAGCTCAGAGCCTGGAACCTGCTTCGGATTCTGTGTCTCCCTCTCTCTCTGCACCTCCCCCACGTGATCTCTCAAAAATATAAAAATAAACATTAAAAAATGTTTTAAAAATGGATACAGAATGGAAGACCAGAAGGGACTTACAAAAACTCTGGAATTAGTTACTTAGCCACTTATGTAGGACAAAAATTAGTTTATCGATCGAGTTTATTTTTAATTTTTTTAACATTTATTTATTTTTCAGAGACAGAGACAGAGCATGAGCAGGGGAGGAGCAGAGACAGAGGGAGACACAGAATCTGAAATAGGCTCCAGGCTCTGAGCTGTCAGCACAGAGCCTGACATGGGGTCTGAAGCCACAAACGCTGAGATTATGACCTGAGTCAAAGTAGACGTTTAACAGACTGAGCCACCCAGGCTCCCCTATCATTTGGGTTTAAAAAATTGGCTGGGGTCATTTGCTAGACATCCATCCCTTTAGGCAGGCTATGTACATAGGACTGTGCCCACGTATGTTCCTAAAGCTGACATTTGAGAATTCTGATCCAGAAGACCCTATAGTCCAGGGGGTCTCAAGCTTGAGTGTGCACCAGAATCACCTGGAAGGAATGGTAAAACACAAACTTCTGAGCCCCATCTCCAGAGTCCCGATTCAGTAGTTCTGGGTTGGAGCCTGAGAATTTTCACAGTAACAAGTTCCTGGGTGATGCTGATGTTGCCAGTCTGGGACCCCAGTTTAAAAACCACTGCTCTATCCAACACCCTCATTTTAGAGGAGAACCCCAGGCCTAGAGAAGGGAAATGACTTACTCTCAGGACCAGTCTTCAATGGCTCATTTCCTACTGGCTGATGGATCCTTTTTGTTAGGAGTTGAATTGTACCCCAGTAGCTGAGAACATCAATTTACTTGGAAATAGGGTCACTGCAGATGTAATTGGTTAAAATGAGGTCATTAAGGGGCACCTGTGAGGCTCAGTCAGTTAAGCACCTGAATTCGGCTCAGGTCATGATCTTGCATTCATGGGTTCGAGTCCCACATCGGGCTCTGTGCTGACAGCTCAGAGCCTGGAGCCTGCTTCCGATTCTGTGTCTCCTTTTCTCTCTGCCCTTCCCCCCTGCTCGTACTTTGTGTCTCTCTTTCAAATAAAACAAATTAACATTAAAAAAAATTTAAAGATGAGGGGGTTAAGGTGGGCTCTAAGCCAACATGACAGATGTCCTTATTAAGAAAAAAATCAGAAACAGACATACACAGGGAGAATGCCGTGTGAACGTGAGGGCAGAGACTGGGGTGATGCATCCACCCCAAGCCAAAGAATGCCAAAGACGGTCTACTGGCAAACCACCAGAAGCCAGGGGAAAGGCAAGGACCACATTCTCCCTCACAATCACCTAAGAGGACGTTGTGAAGCAGCCCAGCTTGGTCTCTCTTGGGCTTCCAAGGAGAATTCTCTACACCCACCCCTCAACTGAGAACCAAGGTTCTCTTGTCCTTCAAAGTCTGTGCCCAGGACTTGGCTCCAATGCGGGTGTGTACACTGTAATAACCTTTCATTAAAGCGATGTGGCAATAGGTCTCAGGGACCTTCCAACATGTTCACATTCTGACCTGGTATTTCTACCTCTAGGGCTTCAAACTAAAGAAACTAAAATCCATGCAGGAGGAATACATGTACCTGTGGACTGAATAATTGTGAAACAAAATGAAACAAAACCTTGCTATAAGGATATTATGTAGTCATTAAAATACTTTTCATTAGGAGTATATAATTATATGGAAAACGCACATGCTATAAAATAAAGAGAAAAGCAGGATATAAAATAATCTATATTAAAAAAGTGGAAAGAAATACATCAAAATATTAAGAGTTCTTAATTTGGGGACTGGCAAGACTATTAGAACTATTTTTCTTCTCTCTGCTTTTTCTTTAAAAAGCATCTATTGTTTCCATAATAGAGAAATATCTTGGGGGGGGTGGTCAACTTTCTAAAATTCACAACTTGCCTCTGTTCATCTTGGCTCTACTGTTCCTCGCCATCCTCATACAATGTCACCAAAAATCTGCCACAGGTTTGACAAAGTTTCCCCACACACAGAGGAAGGGACTTTTCAATTTGCAAAGGAGATTTATCATTTAAAATCTGATTAAAATCTGTTTCTTCCCCCATTACAAAAACCTTCGGTTAGAAGGACTATGAAATTCTGCACATAAGGTTTTCTCTCTTTTGTGTTCCTGGTGCCTAAGGTGGGGTTCTGCCTTCAAATCCTTCCAAGTGTTTCTTCCATGGAGAACAATACCCACATTTATCATCCTTTGTCTCTTCAGCTGCTTTCTTTTCCCTAACCAAGTTTTTCCCCCTTTCTAATTTTTTTTTAAACACCAGTGCCTAACATTCTTCCTTTTGTATATTGTCCAAAATACACTAGTTGAAGAGCAATTGGAGTTAAAACATGTCCTCTTTTAAATATGACTATCCATAGGGAATTCACAGTGATCAGACATTCACACCTTAGTATGGATACCTCTAGGGCTCGGTTTTCTTCCTAACATCTAGCTCAGACTACTAAACTGAAGTTGTGAACAAACATGAATGAAGTGAGTTTGCAGCATGTGGGCATGTCGTGAAGAGAGGGCATTGGCCAGGATGGGCATGAGATACGAAAACTAGAGCCACCAACGACAGAAAGAAGCGAAAATGGGGATGGGAACCTAGCAAAGGCAAAGGAAACCTTGGTCAGGGTTCTGTTGTGTGGCCCCCTGGAGAAGCCTTAATCCACTCATTTATTTATTGATTTTGCAAAGGGAGAATTTCTGCGGTAGCTTTTAACCAATACTCAAAGCAAACAGAAGCACCAAAACAATTTTTAAATTACATGACTAACATACTCTTAAGCAGGCAGAGTCTTGGGTTTCCTTTCACATTGAATATTGATCATTAACAAGTTGTACATGATGACATATTAGTCATTGCACGTGTATAAGCAGACATATATACATTATACATACATGTGTGTTGTGTGTGTGTGTGTCTTCATACACACTGGCCTCTTGAACAATATGGGTTTGAACTGGGAGGGTCCACTTATATGTAGATTTTTTTTCACTATAGTACAGTGTTCTATAACTGTATTTTCTCCCCCTTAGGGTGTTCTTAATATTTTCTCTAACTTACTGTATTGTAAGAATATAGCATATGGCACACAAAACACACAAAATGTGGATTAATCAACTGTTTATGTTACCATTAAGGCTTCTAGTCAACAGTAGCCTTCTAGTAGTTAAGTTTTTAGAGAGTCAAAAGTTATACAACGATTTTGGACTTCATGTGGAGTTGGGGACTCTAACCCCACACTGTTCAAGGGTCATGTATATGTGTGCATGAGTTTTTTTTGTGTGTGAAACAAGCTTTCATAATTACTTAGCTAAGTTCTTAGCCTGGTAAGGAATTCAGAGAGGTAGCAAACTCCCTCGAATTACATGCAATAATGTGCATGTGTGTGTGCGCCAGTTTTTGGGCAGAGGGTCCATAGCTTCAACCACATTCTCAGAGGGCAGAAGTTACTGTGCTGGGGACAGACATTCTAATTCAAACACATGCTGTGCCAGGCTCCAAGCTTTCACGTGCACACCCCCAGCTTCTTGCACAGGAGGTACCCCCCACACACACAAAAGAGGAAAGCTAGGATTGTGCTGGCCAAAGCACAGCTCTCTTCCCACATGGGGTGAGGCTATAGCAGCCTGGCCATGGCAGGGACCTGCTCTTTGTAGTCCAGCCAGTTCTTCCAGGAAGAATAGGGAAATGGGATGGGGAGGGACATCTAACTGGGTTTTCTCGAAGACCCTTTGATCCCAAGGAAGCAAACAAGCTGCCAGTTTTCTGATTTTCCACTTATTCTTTGAGGCAGATCCATTTTCCATTTTCTCTCCAAATCTGCTGCCCATTATACACAATCCAATGGCAAGATCCACTTCCCTCCTGTTTTTTGACTATCATGTTTCCTTTCCCAAAACTTCAGTTATCAAAAAATGGCTTAAAAATTCAAGCTGTACATTTATTACAGAAATTGAGTAAGCTTTTTAGCCAGTATTTTTGGGGATGCCTTTGGCATATCTTCAAGGGAGGGTAGCAGTCACTGATGTATAAACAGTAAGCCAACACAAACACAAAGGCCTACAATGATATATTAACTCTTGTGACTTTTCTAAGGCAGAAATATGACTGAACACATTTTATAATGTTTCTAAATATTATATTCACCAGAATACCCCATTGCCAAACCATCCCAGTTAAAAATTATGTACCTAGTTAGAGGCCCATTCAATTCTAGCCTAATTTAACATTTGGTCCCAGCAAGGGAAGGTATGACAAAAGGAACCTGGAAATGCTGTGAGCAAGAAACCAAGGTATCCCTTACACAGCCCTTGGGACCACTGCCCACCACCTGTGCCCGCCTACTTCGTGCCTCTCCCCTCCACACCTCAGAAGCAGCTGCAGCCCTGCAAATGCACTTCTATCACCAGCATTGTGGCTGCCTACAGTTTTCAGTTTATAAACCTGTAACTCGGATACCATCTCCTTTCTGCCCTCTGCACAAGCCCATAAACATCCCCAGCTCTGGCTCATGACGGGTTCTTTCCTCTAATGGAAGCTCCCTCCTGGATATCCCAAAAGAGAAAGATGTGTCTGGTAAGTGGGAGAGGTCAAACCTGAGCACAGCTATTTATTACATATACTGCGACCAGATGGATCTAACTCATCCATCAAAGCCCTCGTCATCCTCATCACATTAGCTTCTTATAAAAGCCTCCTGCTCTTTCCCCTCACAGTCCAGCCGCGCCACTTCTCTCCTCCTCTCTCTGTCTCCCTCTCGCTCTCTCCCTCTCATGCACTTTCAGGAAAATGAACCCTCTCTAACCCCATTGCTGTTCTCCTTAAATCATGGCTACCCATCACTCTGTGGCTATTTTTAAACTTTACTTTTATCAATACTCATCCTGTAGCTCAGGGAGATATTAAAACTGTACTGGGGCAAGGAAGGGCGTTTCTGACACTTGCTCCCTCATTCATCAGTTCCTCATAGGCCCGTTGGTGACAATGAAAAGATTTCACAATACCGTGCAGCAGAAACTCATTCTCCTGCTCATCCATCATGCTCAACCTAGCAGCAGTTCTACTGACCTAATCTGCAATGCCTCGGTACTCACTGGAGATTTCTTAAAGGCACCCTTCATTGTTGTCCGTAACAAAGAACAGGTCTGGGCCATTCGATAAGGAGGCTAAATGGTGCAAGGATTAATGAAATATTCCTGCATCTCCCCCAGTCCTGGGTTCAAAGACTGCGTGGCGGGCATAGCCAAGCATCCTCTCGTGGGCTAAATGCAGTGCGGCCCACCCATAGCTCAGTTACATGTACTCAAAATACAAAGAACACTGCTTGGGGCACAAAAGAACGAAGGATCCCAAATTGCAGGCTCTGTCACTCTTCCATTTCTCAATTCATTCACTGACGGTGTTCCTTCATTTAGCAAACAGTTTTTAAGCATCTATTATGCACCAAGTTCTAACATCAACATTGTGTCATAAAGGTGAGTACAAACCCTGGCTCAAGGAACTCATTAGTGGAATGGAAGGCAAAAACAGCAAAGATTCAATGATAGCAGTTATGGTAGACTGCTAACTGTCCCCTGGCACACTTCCTCCCTTCATTACTTCAGTTACAGAATTCCCTTTGAATTGTAGCCGGGTACGTGGCAGCCCGGCTAGAGACTACATCTCCCAGTTACCCTTCAGCTCAGTGGTGCCATGTGACTAAGACAAAGCTAATGGAGTATCAGCCAAGTGTTGTGGGCAAAGTTGATGTCACACCTGAAAAAAGCAGCAGGCTTCACACTGCCTCCCCTCTTCCCATGGATTGGAACAGACATATGTTGCTGGTGAGCCAGATTTGGCCACGAAGACCAGGACAACTAGCTAAGGAATAGCAGAGCAACCAGGAAGGAGGAGCCTAGCTTGGTGCCCGAATGACCTCAGGGAGCAGAAAGACTGCTGGTATCAGATGACCCTGAACTGGCTATGGCAGTGACCCAAGCCCTGATGGCAGGTCTAGACGGGTGTGAAGAAATGGGACTCAGACACGCAATTTCCATTTTGACCTTCAGAGGCCTCTGAATGAAGCCCGGGGCGGGGGGGGGGGGGGGGGGGGAAAGACTGCCCTAAAGGTCCCTATGTGTTTTGCAGCTGACATGAGCCCATTTAAATGCCCAGAATTAGGACAAATGAGAGGCAATCCAGAGACCCCAATAGACAAACACAATAAGCAGTCCTGATTGATTTAAGTTCACAGACCATTTCCCCCTGACCCTCCAGCTTGTTCCTTGCTAACCAAAACAAAGCCTCTCTAGAACGTTCTTAACAGTCCACACTGTTCATTCAGTTAGCTACTCACATATTCTTTCAACTCTCCCTTTTCAAGTCTCTGTGCTGTCTCTGGAATGAAAACGCAAGCTCCTCGAGGGGAAGAATTGCATCTTTAGCTTCTCTCTCACACAGAGCTCAGCAAGCCACAGGCACTCAAAAAATATGAGCCAACTTAGAAATGGGACACCCAAGAAATGCAATAAGGGAGACTGGGCAAATTTTGTAACAGCAAAACATTAGTGCAGCAAAGAACATCTGAGGTGCTCTGGTTTAGCAATTCCATTACACACATGCAGAAAGGAGAACTCCAAGACAGGTTAAGTCCTGAGACTAAGGTCTCACAGCTCGGTAATGGCAAAGGTGCTACAAAAATAGGGTCTCCCGTGTGCTTTCTGCGATAGTGGAATGCCAATCTGGGCCAGAAACAAAAGCCAAGCCCTGTTACCAATACCAAAGGTACCTACTCTCACCACTTTTGTTACAGCCCACCACTTTTCAACCCACTCCTGTCTGGTAGCAAATTCCAGTTGAGAGCCCAGGGGCAGGTAGTAGAGAGTAGCAGAGACATGTGTGGACAATTGTGGAGTGTAAAGGCTGAGGCACACGATTAGCTTAATTTTAATCTATGTCAGGCTCTTGACCCTCTTCCCTCGATTCCAATCAAGAAACACCTTAGCAACTTTAAACTTGAAAAGGCACCAATTTCTCCAGTCCAATTTCCACTTTTCCAAGTAAACTATCCCTATTTTATAAGGTAACTAATGTGTGCTACACAAAAATGTTTTATTTAAAATTAATTAATCTAATATGTCGTTGATTTTAATATTCTATGATTTTATGTACCACTAAGAAAAAAGCAATGCTATTAAACTAAAACATAATGCTTTCCAATCATTTTGAATTTTTATTTTATACTTATTAAAATAGTTGTTTTTGGCCAATTCAGATATTTTTATCACTCATGTATGTATGCACACATGAAATATATGGCATAAGGTATTCTAAAAACTGACCCTCTGGAAGCAATTTTCAGCTCAGAGTTGATCAATGTTTCCATGCAAAATACCATCTTCTCTGTCAGTCCAGAGTGTAGCTGATGCAGCCACCAACATGCATTCTGCACATTTTGATACAAACAAGTTCTCAATCTTATCAGGAAATGCCAATAGAAGTTTTTCAGACAACACTGAGTTCTAGTCTTCCCTCAAATGGTCCTTCAGTAGTTTGTTGACTAAAACCATAGGGGTTACAGTTCAAAGGAGTCTCCAAGATAGCCGCCAAGACTGGCCCAGCAGAGACAAATATACCATGATAGACCCTGGTCATAGCTTTCTTTCTTAAGATGCCATAACAGGGCAAGATACATCCCCATGTCAGAGATTTTAAAATGTGAAAAAACACACATCTTAACATGAAATTAAGTGTTACTTTAGGTGGGCATTTATTGCATTATTTTCCCAGAACTGCATTCCCTTCTTTTGGGGCTGTCCATGAGCTTGTGACAGGCCTCTGCCTATCATGGGAGGGTACAGCTTGCCTCCCAGACACAAAAGTGGATGCAGGACCCCAATCCTAGGACTACATTCACCTGCCCACCCCAACCTCAGACACCGAGGGTATCTATCACAAGGCCAATATCAAGGCATCATTCAGAGTGGAATATTAATCCAGAGATTCCAAGGGGAAAAAATCACCTTCCAAGCTCATTCAGGTTATTGGCAAAATCCAGTTCCTTGTAGTTACAGATCTGATGTCTCTGATTCTTTCCTGGCTACCTGCTGGGACACACTTTCTGCTTCTCTAAACTGCTGGGATACCTTCTCACAGGAAACCTTCCATCATCAAGTCAACATGTCAAATCCCTCTCCTGCTTCAAATATCTATGGCATCCTCTTCTTCCACCAGTTGAAGAAAGTTCTGTGCTTTTGATGACTGTATGATAAGATTGGGCCCACCTGGATAATTCCTGTTTTTAAAGGTCACTTTTAAGATAATCCCATCCTTTTTATCAGTGTTTGTTTATTTTTGAGAGAGAGAGTAAGTGATCAGGAGAGGGGCAGAGAGAGAGGGAGACAGAGAATTCGAAGCAGGCTCTGGGCTCTGAGCTGCCAGCACAGAGCCCAACATGGGGCTCGAACCCACAAACTGAGATCATGACTTGAGCTGAAGTTGGACACTCAACTGACTGAGCCACCTGGGTGCCCTGCACGATTCTCCTTTTTAAAGGTCTACATTACACCGTAACACAATCCTGGCACTGATGGTACATTCACAATTCTCAGGACTATGGGGCACAGAATCGGGGAGGGGGCATTTTTAGAATTTTGCCTACCACACCAGCCCTTCTGGCAACTATGGGAATGACCTAAGTAGTCTTCCAATAAAATCCTTTATTCTCTTAAGTTAGGCCAAGTTGGATTTCTGAGCCCTAATACACTATTAAATCAAGTAGAGCAAAAGACTAATGATATCAAGAATGACCTGACTCATTTTGACCAATGGGGAGCAGATAGTACTGTTCTTAAATTAATCTAAATAAAGCTAATTCCAATTCCATTTGGGAACATAGGCCCTTCAGGAACTAGATTAACAACAGTGAAAATGCAGGAAGATTACAGCAGTGCCTCAAGCATTTCAACAGGAAATAGGATGTTGCGTACCCATCTTCATACAGGGCTGACAGAGATAAGAGCCCAGAGCCCCTAAAAGACAATTTCCTTAAAAAAAAAAAAAAAAATCCAAGATCCATGTTTTAAATCCCACACATAATGGGAAAAGGAACCTTCCACGCCTTTTCTCTTTATTAATAACTTCCGAGTATTTGGCTCAGAATATCATAATTAGATTGCTATAAAATAATCTTGTTCTGCCATGTGATACACTTAGTGAGGCCTCCACTCACCCAAGTATCCCTCACTTACCTTGTCTCGCCAAAATGGTTCCAATATTCTTTGCAATGAGTGATCAGAGAGAGAGAGGAAAAGATGAGAGAGGAAAAAGGAGAGAACGCAAACGTATCTGAAGAAAACCATTTCAAAATTTTTCTTCAACACTTATCTCCAAAATGGCCCATTTGATTCATGAACATCTCTAATGTATATCATCAGTGACTGAAGGAGTTTTTTTATATGATTTTTGACAATTTAACAAGTCCTCCTGACAAATTAAATGGTTGTGTTGACAACTTAACTGTACTGCCAATCAATATTTTCAATTACTTTCATTGTCATTCAGAAAAAATACAACACGAGGTCACACAGTGGTAAAACCAAGGGAAAAAAAAATAAAACGAGGAGCGACTGGTGGGGTGGGGGTGGGGGGTAGGGAAGAAGCAAACTTTAAGACACAACACATCATCATCTGCTCTGGGCCTAGGGGACTCCGGGGTTCTGAGACATGTCTGGAAAATGGCACTTCCCTTGGGGTGACTCTCTCAGACTCTACAATGGAGATTTTTCCCTTCCTACAAGCTATTTAAAAGTCATTAGATTTGAGCCATGGACACACAGCATTTTATTAAAAGGCCCTCCTTTCAGGCATTTGCCAAGCTGCCACCACCACGTCCTCAGTCCTCCAGAAAGGCCCTCCAGGACCCACAGGTACTGTTTCACAGCCTTTCCAGGGGTCGATTGGTCAGTCTGAAAAATTCAAGTCTGAGAACGCCAAGGCAGAGGTCAACCTTCTTAAGCTTTTCAAAGGGGTAGCAGCAAATCAATATTTTCAAATGTGTATTTATCATGCGGGAAGAGAGGTTACCCACGGAGAGCAGAACAAACACAGAAATATTCCAGTTTTTTACTGTCCAGAGAGTAGAAATGGAAAAAGATGATCTGGGGGTTAAAGGCAGATTTCAAAACTGATCATTTTTTTTTTTTTAATGATCGCTCAGAGTAAAGGATTTTAAAGGGATTATTCAGGGAGAGGCACCAGCCCTGAAGTCAAGGAGAATGCTGTGGCAGTGTCCCAGGTCCTTGTGACTTCTGGCCACTCCATCACTAGTGGTTGTTGCCTGACCATGAGAAAAGAACACAAAGCCCTCCCTATTTGGGTCTGCCTTCTCTGAGTAGCTGCCCATGCTATTATTCCCCTGCCCTAGGCTGTCCTCCCTCCTTCTCAGGCCCTGAGACTCACCTCCTCCAGGCAGTTTTCTTGGACTGCACTTTCCCAGCTCTCCTGGTACAGTCTGCACCCTCCCATGCCCGTTTAGCTCTGAATCATTTAGTGTCTTGTATTATTATCTAAATGTTCCACATACTAAGCGCTTTAGAAATATTTACTTAATCTCCTTAGTGAACTGTAAGTACCCTTGGGAAAGGACAACGTCAGCCTTCTCAGGACCTCTCACCACAACCGATACGAGGGTGGCAGGAAAGCCTCTGCCAATGGTAGTGCCAGATGATGGGCAGCAGCTGCCAGGAATTACATGCTGAGGCAGACGGCCGACTCCCAGAGGATATGAGGCCTCACTGAGGGAGAACGCAGTGCGAGGGTGGGTTGTGTCCATCGCAGGCAAGGAATCAGGAAGTGGTGAAGCGTGTGTCTTTTCCCCTACTCTTGGACAAAACACTGATGTATGTACAGAGGGTTCTTGATAAGTGACTTAAAGAATTAAGTCATAATGAGGCTCTAGCATGCAACAATTCTGGAACTGTTACTTCGTCACCAAACTCGGACTGTGACTCGGCAATCACTGTGCACAAGGGGTAGTCTCAGATGGTAGAGAGCCACGGTACAGTAAGACACGTCCCGGGCCCTCAAGGGGCTCACCAGCTAGTGAGCATCAGAGACAAGAGAACAGTATTATTAGTAATAATATAGCAACTGGTCCCCAAGGAGGACTTCGTTTCAATTTGGAGGAGGAGGAAATGCTTCCCAGGAGTGATGTCTGGTACTGGTATTGGGCCCTGAACGGTAAGAGAATTTAATAAGCAGGGATGAGAGGAATGAACATCTCAGGAGAACAAACACAGAACGCTGGCTTAGCCCTCAAAGGCTATGCAGTCTAGAAGGAAAGAGGAGGCAAGTATAAACAAGGTATGAAGTGGAAGAGATCAATAGTCAATTGCTGCCAGAGCTCTGTGGCTAGATCCATGTCTTAGAAAGGCCAGCATTGTATCAATGAGTGGGATGTATTCGAGGGATGAGAAGCTGTAGGCTCAAACTAGCTGTGGTGCCATTAAAAAAATGGAGAGAGAAACAGGTGAGGACCTTGGCCAGGGCAGTGGCTAAAGACAGGGAAATAAAGGAACACCTGTGACAACTCTGTTGGCAAAGGGTCATGAGCACCAGGTGACTAGGCAGACATAAAGACTGAGGAAAGGAAGAAGGGTGATAAGCCCAGCCCCATAAAGGCTACAGTCATCCATACACATGGCCAAACAGGGAGGACAACCTCTGAATCCTCTTATGAATCTTAGCATCTTAGCAAGGGCCTAGATTTCTCCCTCTAGATGCTATGATGATTCAGGAGACCCTTTCCCACAAAACTAAAGGACTGGGTTCTCTAGGCTTTAAGAAGAGTATTCCTGTTGCCAAGAAAGTTATAACACCAATATATGACAATATCCAGGTATCTTGAGACAGGTGAAGAACAACTCTCCAAAAGGAACAAGAAAAGGGAGTTAAACGGATACACTTCAGCACTCAGCATCTGCACATCAGAATACACAGTTCCTCAGGAAGCGAGCTTCTCTGCAGGTAAATAGTGACACGTTCAGAGCCCGTTACATCACTAAGGTAGGTCATCAAAAGCTTCAAATCCAGGGCTCCAAAGGGGAAACTCATAACACTGAAGCTTTTGAGAGGCCGTTGTTATAAAGGTTGAAGAGGATGGGCTACAAGCTATCCAAGTATCCAAGTATCCTTGTAACCAATACAAGAATATTCCATTCTCCACGGTGCTTCCCCAACTTACACCCCACAGCCTGCCCCTGCCCCTTTCTACCAGGAAAATTGGGTGAGCTCATCATCTTCCCAAGCCCAGAACCCGCCCACATCTGTGAGGCATAGTTCTGTCCTCTGGGACTCTCTGAGCTTGTTCCATCCTTTTAAGACTTCTGCTGAGAAGCCCTCAAGGCTCAAACATTACAAAGCTTTGTCGGACCAATCACTTGATTGCACAGTGTGAAGAAAAATTGACAAGCTACATAACAGAGGCCCCGATTTATGTGTACTCAGGAGAGGGGCCTAACAAAACAATGTCCCACTGATCATCAACCTCTTTACCAAGTGGCTGGCTGCCACTGGTGTTGCAAGACACTCCCCCTCAACACACACACACACACACACACACACACACACACACACACACACACACCTTTCCCCTAATGGCTTTTCTTTGTAGAATGAACAAATATTCCCTCAGTCCTCACAGTAATATAATGCTAGAAATTAAAAAAAGTAGAATTTGGTGCATTTCTCTCATCACACACACACACACACACACACACACACACACACACACTTTAAATAAACAAAAACAACAAAGGAGATGAAGAAGAAAGAAGAAAAAGAAGCCTGGAATTGAAGCTTACATAGGGAGAAGCATGGTTCTCGAAACCAGTCCTATGCTTGTGTTACTGAAAAACCAATGGATTTGGCTCAGTTCTGTTAACCATCAGCAATTATCTTCCTGTCAAAGCTAAAGGTAACAAATTTCCCCATATCCAGCAAGGCTATATCACCAACCGGACACCAACATCATCTGACGGCAAGTAAATCACCACAGCAGCCATGGGCCCTGACAGACAAATGCTCTGTCTCAGAAAATCCAGGCCTATCACTCAGAAGGGGAAAAAGGTTCTCTCAGCTGGTCTCGCAGAGAAGAGATTAAATGTTGCAGATTTTGTAAGTAAGTACAGTAGAAAGCAAATCCTAAGTATGAGAATTATTAATGGACTTTACACCAGTCTTTTTAATCTGTTGCAAACATATGCTCATCTATTTTACCTTCTTTCCTGATGGACATAACAGGCAGCAACAGTGCATTATCCCAACCTTAATCAGAGCCAACAGTACAAGAACAATGTCCTGCTACCTATCAAATGGGGACTACTTTAGCAAGAGCTGTTCTTTTATAATGAAGACTGTGTAATAAAAGATACCACTAATATGTCCTGTCCTTATACTTAACAATAACATTCATTTCATGATATGCTACATAATGGGGATATCAGTCCTTAACCTACTCAGGAACAAAGTACTGCATTATCACAGGGCAATTGGAACCTGGCTGGAATCCCCGATAATCTACGGGTGGAAGCAACAATTCCCCCCGGCAAAGGACACAGAGTGCTAGTGTCAGACTCCAAGAACCAGTTTGCCACTTGATTAAAGCCACCTTGAACCCTCACAATCACCAAGTGTTAAATATGGGACTGAAACATGTAACATTATGCAAACACCACCAGGGAAATCTTCACTAGATTATACAGTAAATGTGTGAGCATCTACAAAGAAGCTTGTTTGATGCACCAGTTTATTTCACAGATTCACAGACCTGCTATGAACCCAGAGCTCAAGTAGGAATAGTGGGGGTCCCAAACAAATCACTGTCTTTAATAAAAATGCAATCTACCTGAAAGGATAAACTTTATCCATAGAACTCAATCATCTAGCAAGAACCAGCTATCAGGCTCAAATTAGACATACAGAAAAAGGGGAGAGATTTATGAATGGGCAAATGGTGCTGTGCTGAATCAAAGGTGACATTACTGGCTTAACAGCCTGGTACCATGAAGTGTAAGTATGTGTGTGTTTAAAAATAGCTATTGGGGCGCCTGGGTGGCTCAGTCGGTTGAGCGTCCTACTACAGCTCAGGTCATGATCTCACAGTTTGTGGGTTTGAGCCTCGGTTGAGGGTCCGACTACAGCTCAGGTCATGATCTCACAGTTTGTGGGTTCGAGCCCTGCATCAGGCTCTGTGCTGACCGCTTGTTCAGAGCCTAGAGCCTGCTTCAGATCCTGTGTCTCCTTCTCTCTCTGCCCCTCCCCCCACTCACGCTTTGTCTCACTCTGTTTCTCAAAAATAAATAAATGTAAAAAAAAATTAAAAATAGCTATTTATTGAGGCCTCACTACATGCCAAGCACTGGCCAAATACTTTCACATATTATGTCACTTAATTTACACAAACCGTGATGAAAACCCTTTAATATTATGTTAAAGATGAGAAAATGAAAAACCAGAGAACTTAAGACCCTCAATGTAAGGTCACACAGCTGAAAAGTTGTGTATCCAAGACTCAGTGTCAGGCTCACCAGCATCAAAAGCCGCTTCACTTTTCACTGTACCACAGCAGTCAGTGATGGACATCAGCCTCCTCTCACTGTGACCACACACAGCCCCATCTGGAACATTGCTGTTGGGGTGGCTGCCTGGAGACAGGCTTGCCAACTGGCATGGGGAAAGATGCAAGTTCAGAAGCCTACAAAATCCTCTGACCTGTGATGTGAGCTCATCGGCATCATGCTATGCTCACCCAGGTGAACCTACCCTCTAAATCAATAATCATCCAGAGAAAAAGGCTAAGTGACCTGCATTTCTTAAATGTATAGGTATTATTGGTCAAATTCTAAGTATTATATTGAATCATATGAAACTGACATTTTTACAGGTCAAAACTGATTCAATATTTGCAATTTCACATTGTTCAGAATTAAGGGCAGGAAGGGGGGGGGGCAAATCATCCACCTTGAATGGAGAGGATTTTTAAACTAGACAATATATTATGCCTTAATTTCAAGCCAAAGTTAAAATGCTATAGTGAGATGAGGGAGAGTACTGGACTGGTGGGGAGGGATCTAGAAAACTGAGTTCCAGGTGTGTCTTTCACCAACCAGCTATATGGCTTCAAGTAACTTGCCCTCTCCTCTCTACCTCAGTTTCCACCTATGTGGCAAGAAGGTGTTGAACCCTAAGTTCTAAAAAGTTTCTTCCAGTTCCAAAATGTTATCATGCTAGTGCCCTGCGGCTGACACAAGATGTTCTTCTGAGAAAGGATATGTGGAAAAGGGGAGTAACAGAGAGCCTAAGGGAATAAGAAGCCTGCAGTAGGAAGAAGGGGACCACCATAGATGATGAAAGCAGCCCAGGAAAAGAGAAATTGGAATTTAAAAACAAAGTTATTAATGTTATAAACTTGGGAAGCACCAGACTTGGAAGCCCAAATACCTAATGTTTCTACCTGCCTACTTATTGAGTACCCAAAGCTCAATAAGAAACTGGATGGGCAGTCTGAACCACATTTTTCTCATCATATTCTTCTAAGAGGTTCAGAGACCTTTAACACACCCACAAATCAAATGCCAGCAGCCAAATGAATCTGGCATTCTCCTTCTCAGGATTTATGGCTGATGTACCAATTCCTTGTCTGGTCCTAAATCTGCTATTTATGAAGGAAGTACCCAAAGGCCCCAAGTACAGCTACACGCTCCACATATACCTGCACAGGGGCACAATGACATTTGGTGACAGGACACAGTTCAGAAAAAAGTTCTCTAGCATGACAGTGCTTTGGATTAGAACATCAAACAGCTCACATGGGCCTGGCAGTAAATTGCCAACCTTAAATATAAGAATGGTCTAAGGAGAGCTGGACTCAGCCCACCAGGGTACCAGTTCTCACTGTGCCAAAAAGCACAGTGGACCAACTGGAAGAGAAGAAAGCAGTCTGGTAATCACCTGCCATGGAGTCTCCTTCTCCAGTGGACTTTATTTCTTCTCCACATTCTGCAAAGGTTATTCTCTGATATCTCCCATGGAAACTCTACCCAGTGTCATAACACTTGAGAAGTTATCTATTCTAGCAGGTAGAGAAAGAGACATTAATTTGTCCTAACAGACGAAGTACTTAGCTGAGAGTCAGAAACCTTAGGTCTAGTTCAAAATCACAAAACTGGGCCAAACAAGCCATATTTTACCAATAGGGATGACATGGTTTTGAGGGGTGGTTGCCTATAATAATAAAGAGATTTCACATTAAGAATTTCTGGATTCTCTTAAACAGTAAGATTTCCAGTAATGACAAAGTAGCTTATATTGGACTAACCCTCCATAAATAACAGTGATGAATTTTGGAGAAAATATTTTTATTTATTTTATTTTTTTTAACATTTATTTATTTTTGAGAGACAGAGAGAGACAGAGACAGAGAATGAGCAACGGAGGAACAGAGAGAGGGAGACACAGAATCTGAAGCAGGCTCCAGGCTCTGAGCTGTCAGCACAGAGCCTGACACGGGGCTCGAACCCACGAACCGCGAGATCATGACCTGAGCCAAAGTCAGTTTCTTAGCCTACTGAATCACCCAGGTGCCCCTGGAGAAAATATTTTTAAAGAACTAGTATGTTAACACATTGGGAAGCAACCCAAAACAGGCAGAAACTGGAAGGAAGTCACTTATTCACAGAAGTGTACAAGGTAGCGTGGCTAAACCATAAGCAGAAAGTCATACTCTTATTGGCTACCAAGCCAGAGGATGGATTTTACTACAGACAGAGCTGTTGAAAAATGAGGGGTGAGATCCCAAGGAGGAGGGAACAAAGAATGAGGTTCCCAAATCTGAAAATAACACATAACCAGATCCTTGGGTGACCTTGAAGCACACAATTTCTGGGAAAATCACAAAAATCTGAGTGAAAAATAACAACTAGAAGTCTGAAAGAACTGAGAAGAGGTCTCAGTTGCTGCTTGCCACAGGGGAGACACAATTTGTAATTTGAGTCCAGCTAAGTCACCTGCTAGAACAAAAACTCAACATGCTATACATATTTTTAAAAAATAACTGTAGTCTACTGATATATATAACGTATTGTGCTCACTTCAGCAGCACAGATACATGTATTACCCACAATGTCCAGGATATATTAGATTACTAGACATGCTAATTAATTGGAAAACGTGATCCACATTCAAGACTTTTTAAAAAGTCAACAGAAACTAAGCCTAAAATGACTGAGATTGGGGAATACATAAGTACTTTAAAGGAGGTGTAAAAGAGGCACATGGGTGGCTCAATTGGTTAAGCATCCAACTCTTGATTTCAGCTCAGGTCATGATTTTATGGTTTATGCAATTGAATCCTCTGTTGGCCTCTGCACTCACAGCATGGAACCTGCTGGGATTTTCTCTCTCCCTCTCTCTCTGCCCCTCCCTCACTCATGCTTTCTCTCTCAAAAATAAACATTTTTAAAAAATTTAAAAAGTAGCTACACTAGACATGACCAAAGTCTTAAGAAAAAAGATGGTTATAATAAACGAAAAGATGACTGAAAGAATATCTCATCAGAGAAATGTATTTAAAAAAATTTTTAAAAATGGAAATCTGGAAACTAAAGTACAATATTTAAAACAAAAAATATGCTAGATGATCTTAACATAGGAATGGAGATGGGAAATGAAAAGATAGGTCAAACAAGATTAACTACCCAGAAAGAGGAAAAAATATTTTACAAAGCAATAAACAGATTCAGTGACCTGTGAGACAATTTAAAATGGTCTAAGATACATGTAACTAGAGTCTCAGTAAGAGAAAAAAATACGAGGCAGAAAAAAAAAGAAACATCAATGGCTGTCAAACTTCCGAAAATCATTAAGAGAAAATCTTGAAAGCCGAGAGAGAAAAATGATACATTACTATACATACATGCAGGGAAACAATGGTTAAAAGTGACAACTGACTTCCCAGGACCAACAATGGAGGCTCGAGACAATGGAAGGACTAAACTGTTAAAACAGCAAAAGTCAAACCAGAATTCTATACTCATGAAAATATTATTCAAAAATGAAAGCAACACAAACAAAACTTAAGATAAACAGAAATAGAGAACTTTTGCCAGAGACTCAAATAAAAAACGTTTAAAGAAATTCTTCAGACTCTAAAAAATATCATCCCATGAAATTTCTGTCCCATAAAAAGGAATAAAGGAGTGTCTGGGTGGCTCAGTTGGTTGAGCATCTGATTCTCAATTTCAGCTTAGGTCAAGATCCCGGGGTTGTGGGATTGAGCCCCATGTCAACCTCTGTAACCGAGTATGGATGGTGGTTGGGATTCTCTCTATCCCTCTGCCCCTCTCCCCCACTCATATGTTCTATTTCAAACAAAAAATAATAATTTTAAAAAAGGAATAAAGAGCAGTGGAAATGGGTGCTATGTTATCAAATATAAAGACTATATTTTCATCTTTCAACTTCTTTCAATGATATATAGCTATCTAAAGCAAAATTTTAACATTAGTGTGGCATTATAATCTAATGCCACCTAATGTATATAATCTAACGCCATCTAATGTATGTGAAGCATCAGAGCATAAAACCATGACTAGCATGCACTAAGCTTTCAATAAATACTTGTACAATAACTATTGTTGAATTCAGATTGCCACCCTTGAGCTAGATAACTATCCTAAGGCTCCTTTCAGCCTTACTGTTACATGATGATAAGTAGCTATGGCCAATCTCTTATCCACTGCTACTAACAAACTGCAAATAATCTCTGATAGTAATTCATCCAAAAACATCTTGGTTTCATTTGGATTGATATGTCACAATCTCCCAATATGCCATTGCAGTCCCAGCTACAGGAGCCAATGTATCACAGGAGATCAATTAAGAGTCTTGGATACATGACAGACAGGAAGTCCATGACATCTCCACTTCCATGGGATATCTTTCTCACTAATGACATGTAGGTCAAGTACAGAAGAACATGAGTTTTGCTAGTAGAAGTCATTCTATTGGACTATGTAACTATTGGATGTGTGACCTAGGGCAAGTCATTTAAGGCCTCTAAGATTCTGTTTCCTCATATGTGAAATGCAGAAAATAATAATTTCTACATTGGGTTATAGGGATGATTAAATGAAAGGAGGTTTATAAAGTTCCTGGCACCTAAATGACTGATAATAGGAGATTCCCAGTTGTGATTATTTAATAATTAAAATGTGCTTTAAACTATTATCCTCAAAGCAGTTAAATTAGAGTGGACTCCAGATGATTCTGTCTTATATTTCCTTTTATTACTGAATACATCAATGAGTGCAGCAGCTAAGCCTTTGGATTCAGGGTCCTTTCACTGTATCCTCTAGATAAGCAACAACCATCCCATTTAATCACACTTCCTTGAACCCCTTTTCCCATCCTGTTGGCAAACCAAGATACTGTTACCACAAACTGGCCCGTTTCTTCAAACGGTGAGTTCTCCTCCTCCAAATAAGCGGGCCAACTCAAAAGGTGATCTAAGCCCATGACAGGTAGCATCAGAGCAGTTCAGATCCCATACTACCCCAGACTCATGGATGATGGGAATTCAAACAAGAGGCTATGAAGAACACAGTGAGAACACATAGTGACAGAGGGAGCAGTGCCCTCTGTGACTGTCAAGTGCCAGTCATCAACTGTGTTGTAACTAACCTCCCCAGATGATCAGCTTCAAAAGCAAAGATTCAGGGTCTAAAGACCTAGGGTGCAACAATGAGCATCCTTATCACTCAGCACATTAACCATTGAGAAGCCAACCAAGGCCTAATCCACCAATGCGTCACCACAAACCCAACGGGGCTTGCCTCACTTGTTATCAATTAAACATAAGCCAAGTGTGGTGTTTACAATCTCAACTCAAAAATGAGTTGCTTCTCTGGTTAATTACTGGTCAGGTGGCTTTCTATCTGCCCTTAACTTCCCATAAGTGGTTAACCAACAGCCCATCATTACCAGCTTCATGAGGATTAGAGGTTAAGCATAAGCTTGATTATAAGCCATAAATGTGAGTAATTTGAAATGTTATTGGTTATTACAAAAATATATGATAATAATTTCCTCTTTAATGAAAGAGAACATGTTTATAGTGGTCCCAAGCTCCTTGTTCAGCCTTTGGGAAAGAGATGAGAGCCTGATAAACAGCTCAGCCTCAGGATGGGCATCTGGGGTGAGGTGGCACAAATGAATACTCACTACTTAGCAAGGTCATAAAAAGGGAGACACATCACTGCATTTGTATGATAAATACTGAGTTTATGGGCCCCTTTCCTGCAAGGCCTGCATGTCATGGGGAGGGTTAGGTGTCGAAGGAGTCAGAAGAGCCAGAGAAAAAGGATGCCAGAAAGCCCCCTTCTCATTCACAGCACTGCATGTTAAAATGAAGACTTGTCCGAGTAAATTCTACACAGTGATTAAATATACATACAGAATCATAAGACATGAAATAATAATACAGAGTGCATAGGTACAACAATGTATTTTAAACCTCCCGACCAC
Organism: Panthera uncia; assembly: GCF_023721935.1. NCBI lineage: Eukaryota > Metazoa > Chordata > Mammalia > Carnivora > Felidae > Panthera > Panthera uncia. Next base: position 34,908,131 of record NC_064818.1, on the reverse strand, counting down.
ATAATGTGACAGGGAGAAAGTAGAATGTGAACCAAGAAGCCTAGGAATAGTTGGTGAAATTCAGAATGATTAAAAACTGAGCATTACCACTGAATAGGAAAAGAGGAGTCTTAGTTCTCAAGAAATGGAAGGAGGACTGGTCTGCTGAGGGCAGGCTGTTATCCACATGGTGAGTATCATAAGTCTCCTATTTTACAAGTGGTTTGTGGTCTATACCACTGCCCTGGTTGGGGAGTACGTGGGCAGGGTCCTAGCATTACCAGATTATAGGACACTCTACATTTCAGGAAAGGATCCTTGATCTCACATTCCAATCGACGATAAGCCAATCCAAGGCCAATGAAACCATAGCTCTCACCAAAAGGTTGTGACATAGAAAGGGACCAGAATGGCACCATGCCAATGAGATGTTGGCATCCTTCCTAAGCCCTGTGAGCAGGTAAAAGATCTCCTGGGGGAGCAAACCATGGTGCCAACACCAATAGCTAAGAAGCCTCAGGAAAGCAAAGTGGCGATAAAAGCTTTACAGCTACCCCCTCCCCTTACGCTGAGAGCTCTCTTTCTAAATTAAAAGTCGTTTTCCATTTTTAACAGCCCCAACAATAACACTTTATAGAGCACTCTCTTTTCACAGAGCACTTTACAGTCATTAGTTATTTAATCTTCAGAGGTGTCTCAGGAGGCCAACGGGGAATGGACTCACTTACTCCCCTCTTCTTGCCCAGAAGAGTCGGCGCTGGCCCAGAGAGTATATGGGCTGCTGGAGGTGGCGAAACTCCCAATACGGAGGTGCACAGCTCGATCCAAACCATAAGGCAATTAGCTTGCATTTGTTGAGCTTATTGACATTTGCAGAACAATTATTTTTTTAAACACTGTCAAACCATTTTTGCCAATAGAACCACTTTTTGCCTTTGCTCACCCTTAGCAGACACAGATACTAGTTGTTCTGAGTGGTAAAAGTTTTATTACAACTTTCAAGTTAACAATCCCTCCAAAATGTGTTTGTTGCCTGGAGAGGCAGGCAGACATCACATGTCCATTCAGATATAACAAACCCACACGGTGAAATATCTACACAAAAGTAAAGTGGTGTTTCATGGAAGCATGTCTGTGTAGCAGATCAAACTCTAGACAATTTCAAAAGCTCCTCCAAACACATGCATACACAACTATAAGATTTCCTAGCTCTTCCCTGTAATTTTTTCATTAATAAATATTTACAGAGTACCTACTATGTACAAGACACTGCTGAGTGCTCTAAGGGATAAGATGTTAACTATACATGGTTGCTTAAGGATCCCACAGACAAGTAGTAGAGATGAGGTGAACACACAAATTACTGTAACAGAAGACAGAGCGGCAAGGACCAAAGTGGTGTGAGGATGGAATGCTGTACAGGCACCCTGGGTACAAATGCTCATTTTCAGTTGGTAGAACCAGAATGGCTTCACAGACGATATGGTCTTTGAGCTGGGCCTTGGGAAATGAACAGAAACTAGGCATGCTGTGGGTACAAGGCATTTCAGGTCTCCTGGAACAGTGTGAGCACAGACACAGAGATAAAACTGGGGAGGGGGGAGGTATAAAGGGGGAACCCTCAGTTCCAACACCTGTTGTATATGAGAATAAAAGCTTTGACAGACCACCCCAGTTAAAGGGAACCCCTCCCCACTCAAGCCACCTCTACTTCAATAGCTTTTTCTATGTTCTTTACAGTTTATACCAGAAATTGGCCACATATGTTTATATTCCATCACCACTGTTACCCCCCACTACTAGGATGTAAACGCCACCTTATTCAACTGTGTATCCCAAACGATACTTGGCACTAAGTTAGACACTCAATAAACACTTGTAGAATTCACTATATAATTAATTACTGTGTCCTGGAATCCTGGAAATGTATCCTATACCCGATTTTAGCTTTAGAAGGTATATGATTCTCTTTATTCACACCCTTGCTCTCTGTCTGCCCAGTTCTGGAGGGGGGGGTGGGCAGGGGGGAGGAGGGAGGCTAACTTTACCTTTCTTCTGCTCAAGACACATGTGTTGGTATAAATATGTCACACTGTCCTATAAGAGACCAAGTGTTCTGAGGTCCCCCCTCTCTCAGCAGAGCACACTGGGCTGGATAGCATGGATAAAACTGATGGAGCATAGGAGGCAGAAGCCCAAGGGCCAAATAGCTACCTAATCCACCCCAGCCCAGTGACAAGATCTGGTCTACAGAATAACTTCTGAAAGTAACTACTTCAAACTCACAGCCAAAGTAATGGAATAGGGGGCAGGTGCCAAGGGATGCTGCCAACAAGTCTTACCACCTGGGAAGAAACAAAGTCAAGTGTAACCTTCCCACATTTTATCAACACTCTCCCTTTCCCTGAGCCCAAATTCTTCCTGATTAGAACTAGACAGATTCCAAGGAAGGATGCCCTATATCCAAATAGGATGGCACAGATCTTTAGAAGGCCTTTGCAGTGAAAATGAAGAATGGGGATATGGGGGGTGCCTGGGTGGCTCAGTCGGTTAAGCATCTGACTCTTGATTTCTGCTCAGGTCAACCTTGCAGTTTGTGATAATGAGTCCCACGTTGGACTCTGGGCTGACAGATCAGAGTCTGCTTGGGATTCTCCTTCTCCCTCTCTTTCTTTGCCCCTCCCCAACTTGTTCTCTCAAAATAAATAAATAAACATTTTTAAACAATGAATAATGGGAAGCCAGTCCCAAAATATATAGAGTCTGAGATGCCTTTTCTTCCCTGGAGATCAGCTCTCCAAAAATCTTTAGGACATCAACTAACCACAAACAGGAAGAAAAAAATAAACAACTAAGTCCATTAAATGTGGGGTGTGGGCCTCAAGACTTGGTGCTATTCAGTGAAACCAGGGTGAAAAGCACCATCTTTCTAGTGGTCATATTTCAACACATTCACTCCAGCCCCTTTGTGTGTAAGGCAGTGGCCAGCCATACATTCATATCTGGCGTCCACATCTGAACAGGGCCTCTAATGCCTAAGAGGAATCACTTCCACAAAATATGTTTTTAGGACCAAAGGATAATTGAGACAGAATGCTAAGCTGGTGTATTTGGGGAGGATCCATCTAAAAAGCCTAATCATGGCTAATTCACCATTTGCACCCACCCTGGGATTTCATGCAGAGCGTTGGTTTCACTAAGGTAATTGGTGCTATTGAAACAAGCCAGTGCTTTGCAGTTCCCTGCTTCCCTCCTCGCCTCTGGGCACGGAGAGGATCAATATTTGTTAGGATTGCTTCTTGTTCCAACAATGTAAGATTTACAATACTAGCTGGGATTCTCACTTTGTCTTCACACAACTCATCAGTGGAACCCAATTACTAACCTCAGACAAACAACATTAACATGAGCCTCTATGCTGCTTTATTGCCCTTCATCCAAGTCTCATTTCAGGGTCTTCAGGCAGTGCCACTATAACAGATACTACACTTTAAAGTGTGCTCCAAGGAATAAATTCTCAGTCTTTCATTACTCGTACCTTGATTTACTTCATATCATCTTGCCGCTATAGACAAAGATAACACACTGTAAATTACAGCCATCCTGTCTCATAGTTTCAGAGGTAGGGGGAAGGCAGGGAGTGAGGCTTTCTTTGGCTTTACAATTAGCAGTGGACCAGACGCTATCGCTCCCACATTGCCCACGATTAGCTGGTATTTAGTAGAACCATTTGCAAAGCATGGTTTGGACATAGATCCCTTCCCCCACCCTCAATCCTCCCTTCTGCCAGAGAGCCCATTAAATTAGAAAAACTTCAAAGCTAAATGAAAACATGGTTTCAACCATTCTTTATCACACTCTCTCACAGGCTATCAGCTCACGTACATCAGTTCAGGAGGTAACTCAGGAAATCTATTTAGTGCAAAAACCCTTCCAGTAATCAAGCTTTTGTTACTAGATGGCTCAAAGTCTCCCAAACTGGGTGTAATTCTCAGCAGTTCCCTCTTTCCTCCAAAGTGAACCCTGGTCTAAATAAGAGCCATCTAGCTTTGCCTTGAATTTCAACTGGATAAGGAGAGACCTAAGGAAACAGTCATTGGAAAAAGTCCTTCAAGTTAGCTGTAGCAGTACCCCCTTATTTGTCCTACAATTTCCTCCATCCTCCGTCCTATTCCAGTAGCTGATAACTAAGAACATTAGTTTTATGCGACTTGTCAAGCTCAAATGAAAAGAGAGCTAACTTTAATGACACTGCAATTAATCGCCCCAATAGACAGACAGCTAAAAGACAAGATATTGACTTCATTAAGGATAATGTATTATGTCATTAAGTTGGTAGGGTCACCTTGTGTATCATACATGCCTGCTAATATATTGGCATTTTCCTCAAATAAGATAAATTCAGATATGAGTGATAAAGCTGATTAGAAAATGTTTAATCTAAAGAGGCTACTTTCCTTATATGCCTGCTCTGCAGCCCCAGGTAGAAGCGAAGCCATAAGAAATCATTACAGACCTAAGATTACCTCAAATACCAGATCCAACTCATTTATAATCCAGTCCTTTCCTCCTTCATTTCTGCAGTTAAAAGGCTGCCTTAACTGATGGGAGTTGGAGAGCTTTTGGCAACTTTATGCTATACATGCTTGAGTCAGTGAGACGTTGTTGTTAAACACAGCACCTCTTTTATTTTGAACCTTCACATGCCCAGACAATTCCAATGAACACAGCCACATGCTCTTGGTGACATGGGGGTTGGGGTTAACCCTGTCCAGACAGGCCTCCAAAGCCACTTGGGTGAGAAGAGGAGCTAGAGTACACTACAGTTCCAAAACAGATCATTCTGTTTAATGAGATAACTTCTCTTCAAGGCTTATCTAAAGGGAGTTGGTTGACTTAAATAAAATCATTTTTCATTTAGAGTGGAGTATTCACAAATTATGATACATTTGTAGAAGCTTTTCCTGGCACTTCATTTCACATAAATAAAATAAGCTTTTTTAAAAATTATTTATATCTCTTCAACTAATTTAGCAAAAATGTAATCATAGTTCAAATGTTGTCCGAAGCTGAGGAATCCCCATGCGGAATACTTTGTCATTCTCTAAATTGGTAACTGGTTTCATAATACACTTACTTGGGGGGGGGGGTACGAGGGCTTCTTCCCCCAACTCAAGTGTCAAGTTTTTATTCAGTCAACAGAATGATGATCCTATAATGTTGCATTTGAGCTAGGTAAAATAATTATCCGGGCTCCTGGCTGGCTGTCAGTTGAGGATTTGGCTCTTGATTTCGGCTCAGGTCATGATCCCAGGGTCATGGGATCGAGCCCCTCATTGGGATCAATGCTGAGCACAGAGCCTGCTTGGGATTCTCTCTCTCTCTGTCCCCTGCTCACACTCTATCTAAAATGTCTATATAAATGCATACACGCATACACATACACACACACACTTGTAATTGGGCTCTTGGTCCACAAACAAACAATACATTTGGATGAGAACAAGCCAAAATAGAGACTGCAGTCTTAACTGCTGCATAAAATAGTGCAATGTGTGACTGGATGAGTAAAGATATATATGTGTGGATATACATGTTAGATATATGTGTGTCTATACTTTACATACACAAATAGACTTCACACCACAGACAAAATCTAGATATAATATCGAATCCTCAGATTATACCACAAAGGACCTCAGCAACTCCCTCCAATGCCTAAGAATGCCCCCATTTTACAGAAGGGCACAATGAGCTCTTGTCCACATTCACACAGGGAGTTAGCGGTTAACAATAACCCAGTTCTGACAATTGCCAGGCCACAGGTCTTCGCACCACACTTTTCCACACCACTTCCCTCCCTACACATGTATATACCTTTTTTTGCTTTTATTTATTTATTTTTTATTATACGAAATTTATTGTCAAATTAGTTTCCATACAACACCCAGTGCTCATCCCAAAAGATGCCCTCTTCAATGCCCATCACCTACCCCCCCTCCCTCCCACTCCCCATCAACCCTCAGTTTGTTCTCAGTTTTCAAGAGTCTCTTAAGTATATACATTTTTCAGTGCACTTTTTCACGTCCACACACAGAATCTTCTGGATTGTGTCTCTCTTACTGGAGTAAAGAAATACAGGATTCAACTCACTGGGCACCCTATAACCAAAAAGAATAAAACACCAGGAGAAATCTCACCAGTGCTGATCAGGTAGGTAACCTGCAACTCATCACCTTCTCACTGATCATCAGTCTTTTAAACAAAATAAAATTAGAGGCAACACACCACAGTCCAGAACAAATCATCTGACTTCACGTCCCTCGTCAAGCATCTCAAGCGTACCCAGCCCACCTTTTTCCTTCCTGCTGCTGCTACTGACATTAAAATCACGTGCTTGATTTTCCAAACCTCCTAGAGGAGGGCAGGGCTGACAGTCTCAGGAAGCCTCTCAGCTGCTTTTGGACAGACGCCTTCCCAGTGGTGTAAGGAGGACTTCCTGCCACGCCCTCTCCAAACTCACCACTAATTACCAACACCTGCAGCCCTTCATGCCAAGCCATCCCTTTTAACCTGAACCCTCATCTTTTCTATTACTTCCATTAAGGTTGTCAAAACGAGAAGTTTGGGAACCTTTCTCTGTGACCTTGGCATTTCTTCGCAGGCTTAACGTATTGGCATTTTTTTCTCTGACTGCGTCTCTTCTCATTTGTCATGATTATTGCTGAATTTTTCAACTGTCATTCCCAAACGTAAATCAATGGTTGTCTCCTTCCCCTTTGTCATATCTGCACAGCAAACAGCCTTTCCCTTCTAAATGAAGCTTCCTCCCTTTCCATCCATTAAAAGGGGCCTGTCTGCAGGAGAAGTCAATCCTTTGTTAGGTCATTGCATTTATCACGCTTCCAATCAGTGCCTGACACACTTATTCAGCCAGGTCTTCAACCACACAATCATTGTTCATCTGGGGGTTGTGCTGTAATTTATTTATGCACGGTGTTCTCACTATCCATCTTGGGCAGTTTCAGATTTTTCACCCCTGCCCTTCTCTTCCTTGGGACCCTCAATGCTTGGGGGGAATTTGGAGAGTAGGAGGGGAGGCATCACAGCGATGGGGGCAAGGAAGGGGGTGGAAGGGAAAAGAACAAGGAGCTTTGTTTCTGTGGGAGGGGCTGTAAGCAAGTTCACTTCTTTGTGAGAAACGGAGAGCAAATTCACAAAAACCTCAGATCAGGGCCTGCCACCCTAATTACAGAGCACCATTTAAGCCAGGAGAATTTCTAGCCATGAAAAGTGCCCAGGAGGGACAATTCTTGTGATGTACTAAATGAAAGTAAAGTCCTATAAAGTTTAATAAAACATTTTTATAAGCATATTGGATCCAATTGTCAAACAGAACTCTTTTAGAAGAAACTTGTTCTGAAACAGGAATGAAGCAGCTCGCTTTCTAAGAACTCAAACCTCCTCCAGGTAGCTGCTTAGCTTGAAAGAAGCCAGTATATGTTGCCAGGTGAACCTGGGTCTGATACCAACACCGTGAGCGGGCACTGATGGGGGCCTCCAGAGCACTTGCCAAAGCAGCACCTGGCCCCTACACACTGGGAAGGCCTCTCTTCCTCACCTGCCCCAGACTAAGCCTTTAGGCCTTCCCCTCCTCTTCAAGCTTCACAAGGTCATCCGAGTCTCTGGCACTGGTACACATTCTATCTTCTATAGGAAGGAAGATTCTTAAACAGAAGAAATTCAGGCCTTCTCTTTCCCTGTAAATTACATTTTCAACTCAGGGATCAGAGAAGGGATGCCTCCCAAGCTGGCCAGGGCCCTACCAGCTGTGCAGACTTCTCCTGGCCTCCCCCTCTCTCCCATCCAGATTCCCAAAGCAAATAAGACATGGAATGACAATAATTCCAGCACGTTTTTAATGTACGCCTCTGCCTTTTACAAAGCAAAACAAGAAAACCAACAAGTTCATACAAACAAAATAGCTGAGGGGGGAAAATAATCTGAGGTGTTTAGTGAGCATAATTACATGAGTATATGCCATAATTAATTACTGATAAAGCCACTCATCCCCATTTCATTCTCCTCAGATCAGCAGATGATGCTTTCCCCTTCCCTAGGACCCACAAGCACACAGTTTAGAGATGCAGAAATAAGGCCCACTATTATTGAATAGCTTGTGTGAAGCCACTGAGTTAACCCAGAGGACTGGGTTAACTTGATCCTCCAATCACTGGTTACATGATCCTCCAATCACTAACTCTACTGGGAACCCTGAGAAGTTTCCTGACATAGCTGAGGTTAATGTTGTTTTTACAGATGCTCTTTACACTTGTGCAGTGTATTACCTGCACAGCTGAACATAGTAACCCTTTATAAGCGTGAGGAGAGAGGAAGGGGATAAGGAGGTCTACAACAGCTCTTATACAGGCAGAAGCTTCTTTAGACAAATCCTACACAGCAGGGTACAACTAGAGAAATCTAAAAATACATCCTCTGCCAGAACATAAAGTTATCAAAAATCACTGTATCACTGCATTCTCCTCATCTCACCCATTCATCTCACTGATCATCTACAACTTGTGAAGCTGTTTCTGTGTGAGGATAGCGAGTCTTAGACACACCATTCTAGCAGATGCATGACCTGAGAAGAATTACTGCTTTATTTACATGATGGCCTTAAAGCATCTTACAGGGACCTATATTGGACTCTGGACCTTCTGTGACCTCAATTATTACTGCATTAGGAAACCACCTTGGGCTGGATCCACTGCTCTTAACAAGGACTAAGTCTTATTTCATTTTCCTCAACACACGACAATGCAGCCATCACAGTACCTGGAATCTATTTTGTCCTGGAAGTCCTCATCCAAGTCTGGGTGTAGACATTCGAAGAAAGTGTTAAGCTATTTTCCCATTAGTGATGCAGCAGACCAAATTTCTGTTGAATGTGGAATGACAAGTTAAGGGATTAGGGTCTGATGAATCTCATTGGCCAATCTCTTTCAACATCCTCCTAAGACATCCCAGTAGCCCAACTATCCTTCTAGCCTGATCATTTGCTTGAAGGTGATGAGGGAGGATGGTGACAGTTCAGATAAGGTTCCTGTCTACAACTTCCTTAAATTCAGACCTACTGTCAGAAATGATAGCATCTGGAAAGCCATGTGTTGAAAGTACCTATGATTATTTTAAAAAGGGCTAGCACTAGGGTATCTATGAGCATCCTGAGTCATTTTGAAAAGGAATCCATGCCTCGATATTTCTGCGAAATTAAAACTAATTCTTTAGTGAAGGCACTGGTCAACTGACTTTATAGTTTACAAAACACCTCCACATATACTATTTATTGTGGCTGATGCCAAATAGCTTCACATTATCCTTAACAGTCTTCAGCATTATAATCCTTTCTAGGCTCCTAAATGTAATCTCTAGTCACTTGCTTAATGCATGAAGTTCACAAAGTATTGTATACAGAATAGCCAAGATAAAATGATGACTATCCTCAGAATAAACAGTATGATTTTATTATAAGTGTTTTTTGTTTGTTTCTGTTTACTCAGGCTGGTTGCTTGGAATAGTTGAGTTCCTACTGAGCTGTTCCAGAGTCAACCCGTCTACTACAACCAACTGGAAGGGGAAAGCCCAAGACATGTAATTTGCAATTTGTAATTGTGTGGCTTGATCTGTCAGGGTGTGTAGCTTAGAAAGCTTTAATCAAAATCACATGGCAAAAGACCACGCGTGTGGATTCGTGTTTCAGGCTCATATGCAAGTATAGTCATAGGAAAAGAACAAAAGACATTATATGCATACTAAATTATCAAACTTAGCAACGAAAACTCAGAGGAACCTGTTACTGGTACAAATGACAAGAGCTGGTTCATTGAGAGAGTTCAGAATTTCTCCCTTCCCACAACAGCAACTGCAAGTTCGTGAGCCTGTGTTTTTTTGTTGTTGTTGTTGTTGAACTGTGCAGTCTGAGTGTCACTAACACCTCAGGGATTTTGTAACCAAACACATTTTCAATGTGTTGAGGTGCAGCACAGTGGTTTCTGGTTGATCCTGCTGTGTGGATATAGACTCCTAAGTCAATAAGCACTGGACACCCTGAATGTGATTCCACAGCTGGAAAAGACAGCTCCATGAACAGGACTTCCCCAAGAAAAGAATCAGATGACCCAATAATGCTGACAAGGGAGGATGTGATGAGGCCCTGGGAGTTTTAATTTCTTCTGTTAAAGAGTCTCACTGAGGCATAAGCATTCTCTCAGGTGAATTTCCTCGAGAAGAAGCTCAGAGGAAGGTAGTAACACAGGTTCTGGTTTCACATGTTTACCTTCCACTGCAATCCTTGCCTTATAAAAACTATGTTAGTTTCCAAAAGTATTTTGGCAATTCTGTCTCTAGTTGGGAAATCAGGGTAACTATCATTATCATCATTTCAGATGGTACCCCAGCTGATCTCCCAGAAATCTGGGTCTCCATGAGGCTATCTGTGGTCAGAAATTCTAAACTGAAGGCCCTTAATAGAAATGCCCCTCGATCAGTGATAACAATTTAGACACAGAGATGGTTATTAGTAAGTTTGGGCAAGGTCAAATTCAATAGTGACCAACGTGTTTTTTCATCCCCCAAGAACACCTGTGAGAGGATTGACCTTTGACACTGGAAGTGGGCTCTGCTCTCCTTCTTCACAATGCCCATGACTTGCCCAGAAAATCTTATCTTCTTGGTTACATGCAGCTGATTCCACCCTGGAAATGCACTCAGGTTCTCCAACTTGTTTTTAACTTCAAGTAAAAGATAGTTTTGGCTGTGAAGCAAACCAAGGCCTGACTGGAACTACATGAAATAGAATTGCATCATCTTACCGTTGTTTGTTCCCTAGAAAACACCTTAGGAATTTAGTTGGGAAAATACTACTACTTGGTCTAATGGTGCCAAAATCTTGGAACCTAATTATTTCTCTTTGGGAGATGGTCTAACTCTGGAAATGGCAAACACTTGGGTGTTAGAAGAATCCAAGTAGATCACATACAAAGAAGACTATAAATGAGATTTTTATTAGGTTTAGGAGTTGGATTAAATAATCTCTATCTTGAATTTAGGATTCTATTTTTCTATTTTTCCAAGATTACATCCCTTCTAAGAAATCACAATTTACATTCACATTGCAAACTCTGGCAACAGCAACTAAATGAACATTACATTCTGAAGGAATACATGGCAGTTATAAAGGCTACGGATTGAGATGAAAGCAGTCTGTGCAACTTTGACAAATGGCTTACTAAGAATATACCTGGAAAGGGTCTTCACCAATTATCAGTATACTACAACCTGAATTACCTTCAGTCTAACAGTCCTGATCACTGAAACCAACAACTATAACATCGTCATCACTACCATCCTATGTCCACTCACTGTAGAAGAACAGGGCCATTTATAATCCAAGAGCAGGGCCATTAGGTCATAGAGTACATGCATCTGATTTGGTCAATACTTTGAGATTTTTCCAAACATCCATATCAGTCTATACTCCCACCAGCAGTGTGCAAACATTCCAGTTTCCCCTCACCTCCAAATAAGGCACCAAGAAGTCCCAAAAAAGTGTTACTTCTAGGAAAGACCTAAGCTTTACACTGGGGAAAAAAAAAAAAAGAAAAGAAAAGAAAAAAAAAAAGAAAGAAGAAAAAAAAGCTTGCTCTTAATCCATTCTCACTTTACTTAGTAAAATTTAAATTTCTACACAATGACTGATGGTTCTGGTGAGAGATGTTTATAAAAGATCTTACTCTTAAGCAAAACAGGTGAAAAAACCATATTAGATATTTTGAGGCTTCCTGAACCATCAGAAGCAGAGCATAAATCTACTCAGGGCTCTCACGATATTTTCTTCAGAATGAAAGCTTCTCTGCAAATGAAACCAAGGAAGTAGAATGACAAAGTCTGCAATGGGCTTCAAGGTATAAATAAAAAGTAACAAGATTTGCTAAGGTCTCAAGGTGTATTCAGTTATTTTGCAGTAATACCTAAAGATGGTTTTGCATAGTACTTGTTGTTGATGGGCCTTTTTTTTAAAACAGAAGTTTGGGAAGGGAGGCCTCAAAAAAATGAGGCCCGAAAAATTGCCTGACAATGACAGGTTAATATCTTTTGGCAAAAAAAGCGGTTGGGATAAACCCTGCTCACCCTATGCCACTGTAAACCTTGGCTGCAAGAACCCTGAAAGTAATAAAATAGGCACTCAAACAAAACTAAGAACCCCGAGACACTAACCCACAGTTGTCTCTGGCACTTTGGAGACACTCCTCCTCACCCAGAAATCGGATGGCTGTGTAGGTGAGGGGCGCTCTGATGTTAAGCTTCATTTCCCCTGCCCCTTGCTTCAAGATCTCAGCAGTAAAGAATGAACCATCCTTATTCCTTTGAGCTGAGGAAGGCTACTACACTGGTAACCTCCTATATGATAGGACAGCCATCAGGTCAGTGCAGGAAAAAGGGCCCATATGTCTGCTGAAAGCAGATCCGAGCCATATGTTAAGCAAACACCTTCCATAATCCCTCTACTCTGCAAGCTGTGTAACCTCGCGGAAATTACTCAGGTTCTCCAAGACTCAGTGTCCCCACTTCAGACAAAGAGAGAAAGGCTAATTCACCATGGCAGTTAGCAAGGATAAATGAGACAAGAGGCAGCCACGGACAGGACCTCGCGCATAAGCCTCATGGGTATGGCTGCACTTACATCTTCTCTCCAAAAACATGTGAGGTGCAGGTTCTGACATGGGCTCTATCAACTCATGCACAAACTTATACTCCTTCATTCACACAAATACATCCTACATCAAAATGCTTACCTATGCATTCATACCCACCCCTACTCGCACACACACACATACATGCCTGCACCTATCCACATTGACAGAAGGCTTTGTCATCATTTCTCTTTCCTGGTGACACTCACCTTGTGCCGTTTCCCCCTGAGCATGCATATCTTTCTAATCACAGATAGGGGTATAGCTGAAACAGGGCCCAGACTTCTCCCAAAGCCAACTCCTTCTTGGTCATCACAGAACTTTTGAAAGTGAGAATTGCAAGGCTTCTTAGAAATAATCCAGTCTGGTGCTTCTGACATCTCTTCTTTAGCAGCACAATTGTCTCACAAAGAAACTCTCACCCAATGACCCCATATGGAAGGCATAGGCAGGGGACACTGTACCTGTCAGAACAGGGTGGGTTTCCAGAGCCCTGTGGACCGCGTTCCTCCCTGGGTGACTCTGAGATCCTGTCAAAGAGCCATCAGGGTCCAGGAAACACCCTTCATTTAGTACATGGAGGAAGCGAGGCCCAAGGTGATAAAGCCTATTACCTGGTGCCACATGAGTGGTTTGTGGCAGGGAAGCACTAAACCTAGATCTACTGGCTCAAAAGCCACCACTCTTTCCCCAGACTTGCCAAAATATAGCCATCTAAATATCAGCACTTATATTAAGCATTAAATCCATTTTACTAAACAGTAACTACCCTCGCTGTCTATGATGCACCAAGCTTTAGATGTCAACTAATTTGACTTACTCTCCTTTTCATTGCCCTTATATCTTGCTTAATAAGACATTTTATTCAGATACTGCTGAGGTAATAAAGGAAGAAGCGTGGTTGCCAAATGTACTGCCATTTTTATTTTTAGCTTCACTGGAGTAAGGGGTTATTTTCTTGTGAAAAGGATGAAATGCAGCTGCCGGCCTTTTAAATTCTATCACGCAATCCTGCTTTTGCCCGAGCAATAGATTTCCAGATAACTGCAGCAATCTTCTTGAAGTGTGTAAAAAAAAAAAAAAATTGCCACGGCCACCCTTCCCAGACCCTGCCCAGCCTCAGTGTAAAGCATCAGCACGAAGGGTGGTTTGCACCCACCCCATGAATCTGCTGTCGCTGCCCCCAACGAGAACTGGGAGGCTGCGCTTCAGGCTCTGTAGCCAATGGTGCACAGCTCTGGCACTCCCTATCATAGTTTAAAAAGTGCTAATGGTGATGACAATGATGATATTAAACTAACATTTATTGAGTGGTTATCACGTACGGGTACTGTGCCAGGCAGGTGCTTTATATGCATTATCTCATTTAATTTTCACAATAACCCTAGGAGGGAAATACTATTATTATCACCATTCCACAGATGAGGACACTGAGGCAACAGAGGTTAGGCAACTCACCCAAGGTCATCAATTGGTATGTGTTACAGCCAGGATTTGAACCCAGGCCTGCTGGGCTCTGGACCCTGCACTTAGAGCCAGTACACTGGTTCTGCCTTGTAAATAGCCGTCTTTGGAGTCAGAAGACCTGAATCCAAATCTACTCCACTATTCACTAGCTGTGTGTCCTCAGGCAAGGAACTTAACTTTTCTGAGCTCCCTTTTCTTCATTTGTAAAATGGAAACAGCAGCACCAGCTGGCATTGTCACTGTGGGGACTGTGCCTTATTCCCCTTACCTGAAATCAGGAGGTCCTTCCCTTAATACTTGAATTCTGAGCTTAAGTACCACGCTAATGAAAGTAACTGAGTTCCAGTGCATGAGTAGGTGTGCCATAAAATCTACCTAGAATAAGCTTAGAAAAAGTAGGATAAAGAAGGGAATAGAAGAAGGAGCGGGAAGAATTTTGATTGAGTACCTCTTCAGCTATGAGCATGTCCAACAAACACAAAGGGAACAGCAGCAGAGGAAGAAGACAGGCATGTGTGTAGGCTAAAGACTTATGTAGTTTTACAGTGGGTTATATGACGTGCAGATTTCACACTTGGGATCTGCATCCCAGGAATCAGAACAAGGACCAATGGATTAAAGTCACATTTGGCTCATCTTAAGAACAAACTTTCTGCTTATCTCTAGATGGTTTTCACTGCCCCTAATTATTTTGAGTTCCTATTCACTAGAGACCCTTAAGAGGGGACCCTGAAAAGGCTAGTTAAGCTCCATCCACTCTAACCCTGAAATTCTTTGACTCAAAGGTCCAAATCCCAATTATAACCCTTGAAGATCCAAATTGAGACTAGCCGTGTTGCTGTCCAGCTTTTAGATCTGCTGCAGCCACAGCACAGCATCGAGTTCTGGAGGAGGCTTCTTAAAGTCACACCAGGACACGCTGGATCTCAGAAGATGCAGAAAGACAATGACAGGCATGTGTCTTCCTATGCAGAACTCTGGAAGGGCCATGTCTTAGTATCAGGAGAGAAAAAGGACAGATTTCCAAGAGAAAAACGACAAAATCTCCTGCTGGGGCAGGGAAACAGCCCACTGAATAGAAAGCCTCTCTGCTTGTTTACAGCAGAGTTACGGGCCCAGGAAAGCAGACTAATGGCAACATGACCAGGCAGTGAGGTGCAGTGGCACAGCACCATAACCCACAAGACACCCTGGCAAAACCGGAGACATGGGTGTTATCACAGATGCTCCTTTATGACCCCCCCCACACACACACACACAGGGGAAGACCCAGCTAATCAATCTACTTAATAAGCAAAGTCCTACCACACTGGATGAATTCAAGATAAAAAGGACAGGCTACTGATTCACACCTCCAGCCAGGCACGAGGAAGACCAAGAGAGAGGTGCTCATCTTCTGGAAAGCAGTTTACTGCAACCCAGAACTGAACGTGATGGGTACATAATTTCAGATGAGTGTTTTCATTCTGGCTTGGAAGCTGGCTTGCTTTTGCGACCACAACAGCTCTGTCTCCCACCCTTTGGTCTTTTCTTCTCTCCTGCCTGCCTTGTCACGCTGGTACCAACACAGAGAAGAGACCTCTGGGGCCTTACTATTTCCTAGACAGCTCAGCTTGCTTTACTTGTTGTTGTTGCCGGCTTCCAAGAAAATCCTTCCCATAGTGCATCAGACACACAAGAACAACAGAAATAAAACAGGCATCAACCTGGCATCTAAGTGCCTTCCCACATACTCACCCACCCATAGCACACTGATTAAAAGCATACTCTCTGGTGCCACACGCCTGAGTTTGAATCATAATTCCGTCCCTTTCTAGCTGTGTGACCTTGTCTAAGTTACTTAACCTCTCTGGTTCCTTATCTGCAAAATAGCAATTTTAACAGAACCTACCTCAAAGGTTGTAATAGGAGTTAAATGGGTTAATAGACATACACATGTAGATCACTGCCTGGCACAAAGGAGTGCTTACGTACGTGTTTGCTGCTTGCTGTCACTTCCTACTGGTACCATCTTCTCCCTCCACAAAGGGCAGACTCATTTCTTTGGAAAGAAGTCCCCCCGACCCCAAGCTGCTGAAGCAAACTGAGAACTGTACTGGGGCTAGACACCGTTCAAGAATCTGGATCGTTCTCAGAACATATTTTTGTAAGGGCAGGTACACAAAATATTTTTAATAAGGTAAACTACCATATTCCAACCCCTCCTAGACTCTAACACTCTCAAGCAACTGGGGCAATTAAATCGTAAAGACGTGATGTGTGTACGGAGTAAGTACTCCGAGGCCTGATATAAAAATGTTCATTACCAGCCAGGCCCCTGCAAGATGACCAAATTAACCTCACCGCCAGGAGTATATTAAGGAAGAATAATAAATTATTCAAAACCTAATGCTGATAGAGCAAAAAAATATTTATGGAAAAATCATCAGATTATTGCATTTTAATCATGATCCTGTTGTACGGCTAAAGTGTTAAGTCCTCAAAGCACTTTGGCAGGAGATAAGCTAGTCCCAGAGTGACTGGCTATCAGTGTCGGCCCCAGGAAAATGGACAGCATAACCCGAAAGGAAGAAAAGGTCAGCAGATGAGGCTGTAGATGTGAAACGCCAGAAATATGCTGAGGCATCCCTAGGTGTATTCGTGAAGAAAGCCACCCACTCGGCCAGTGCAGCAGGCGGCCGTTTGGACGTGCGTGTGCCTTCGCTTTAAATCACTCTTTTCTTCAAAAGCAAAATGGAACCCCCAGCCCCTCCAATTTAATTCAGTGGCCCTTGAGAAAGGGTAAAAAAAAAAAAATCTTAATAGAAAAGAAAATATTCAGAAACTGCAGGAGACGCCTCCACATCCCCTTCCCACTGCCTGCCTGTGCTCCCCGCACCGGCCCCCGCACCCCCCACCCCTGTTTAATGTCTCTAACTTTATGCCATGTTCCCTTCCTCTTTCAGCACGGCTGAGCAAAGCTGACAGGCGGATTCCTTTGCTTTTCAGGGTATTAAAGCCACTTTCCCGCTCTGACAGCCTGTTCTACTCTGCCACCTTATAGCTCTGACTTCACACTCCTCTGGGCAGCCAGTCCTTCCTGACAGACCACTGTCACTTCCCATCATCCTCTCTGTATATCCTGTTCTCTCCCCCTCAGCACGCATCCCGACTTTCCAACCAATGCAATTATTTTTTTTGACAAGCCATCCATCAGTTTTAACTTTAAAAGCACTTTCTGCTGATATCCATTGTTAAATCCTTTGCTTTTTTATGGGGCTTGCATGAGAGAATATGATATCAGACATTCAAACTACCAAACCATGTAAATTTACTTTGTTCTCAGCTATGTTTCCAATTTCACGTCCAATTTTTCGGTACATTATGCGTAGTTGTTGTGCTTAATATGATGTTGTCAAATCCCATTAAAGTTCACTGCATTGCACGGCTTTAAAAACAGGTTACAATTTGCATTCTATAAAGAAAGGAAGGAGTGCAGTCTGAAGTCAAGCTGAATCTTATTAAAATTATCTGTTCAATTGTTACATTTGTAGATGGAGTAATTTTGAGGCATTAGCTGAGACACATATGAAAATGTCAGCGTGCCAACTAACGACAATGAGAGCAAAAGGAATATCTGTGAAACTCAATAAAGCTCCTTTGCTGGTGACATAAATTTGATGATAATCCGAGGAAATGAATAAGGGACCATCCCGTTTGAATAGGAATTACCTTTTCTATTAAATCACTTTGGTGTGTTTCCACTTGGCCTACATCTTGGTCCCAGGCCACAGTGAGTCTCTGGAGACTTATTCCAATACAAGGCGGAGGTGGGGGGGTGGTAGGGAGAAGTGCAAAGAAGGAGAGTTTGTAAAATAGAAGGTCAATCCTTTGAAGGGCACAGTACTTAGAGGAGTCTCAAAGACATCCTAAAAAAAGAGTCTTTAAAAATATTTTCCTCCCGTATGGAACAAGCACAAAGAATAAAGCTCTCCCATGCACCAGTAGCGCATGGGTAACTGCATTGATCTACAAGGCAATCTGTGAGCACGGAAAACCCATGGGGAAATGCAAACAGAGGCTGCACAGGAGGGAATGCTCGGGTGCTGCTGGGATGGATGGGGGATTTACAGGAAGGGCTGGAGACTGAGATTTATGAGATTGGAACCAGTATGTCAAGTGGTTTCTAGGGGTTTTCCTCTCCCATGGAGTTCCCATCCCAGCTGTATTTATGACAGCACTGATTTCTGCATGTCTTGTCATTAAATCTAGTCTCTGATTTTAAAGGTATCCATCACTGGCACTGAGCAGAATTATGCCATTAGGGGCATTATTAACTGAACCATTGACTTCATTGACTATAACAAGTTGAATTTTTGTTTCACACACAAAAAGTATTCCCAGTGCAGACATCTACACCCCCTTCAAAGTTATTTTATTAAGGAGGCCATAATTTTAATTTTTCCAATACAGTCAGTATTTAGGTAAGCCACGATGATAAAGAATAAAATTCAGTGACTATGGAAGATGTAATGAGGTGCTAAGGAAGTTGGTATGGAGGCAGGGAGAAAAGGACAGAGTGTGTTTTAGGTTCAGCTCAGACAATGACTTACTGTGTGACATTAGGTAAGTCACTGAACCTCTCTGGGCACTCATTTTCCTATCTGTAAGATGAAGACAAGTATGCCTCACAGGTAATATAAGGATTGAAAGAATTAATCCATATACAGTACCCTGTATATTCCGGCACACTGTGAGAGTTTGGTAAACACTGGTTATCATCATCATCACCACCACCACCACAAATAATAGACGAAGAACAGAACACAGAAAACAAAATGTTAAGAAGAGGGAAGAAAAGGTCTACCAAGAGGTCTAGGCTGACGAAAATGAATGTTTGGGCTAGAGATAGTGAGGGCAAATAGGTCTTAATTCTTATGATAAATCTAGTCATTTGGTGGCTACTTTCAGGGCATTGTTGGCAAAGATTCTGAAAACTCATCCAAGTTCTGGGAGAAGAGTCAATGACTTGTGCCCACGGTGAGAAGAAAGATGGCAGAAAATATATAAGTCAAAAAGACAGTCATGATGTCGGGACCCAGAACCAAAGGGTAAACATAAAGCAAGGATGGGAATGTGGGCAGGGAATCCACGGTTAACCATACAAATAAAACGGTGGCAGAAAGCAACTTTCAAATGGGCCAATAAGAACCAAGCAAACAGACTATAGGCTTCCAACAAGGACAGTTCCACATCTTTCTCCTGGCTTCAGATATCTGATCAGCACATTTATGCCCACTATCCACCAAGCAAGGTCATCTCAACCACTGTGACATATCGAGGATGGCAAACCAAGCCATATCCCACGTTGTCAGGTCTGGGAAAAATGAAAAAGACCATTACGGTGCTGACCATTCAAAGCTTCAGGGAAGCAGTAGCTTCTTTGTGAAGAGTAAGAGATCTGCCTGAAAGGGAGGAATTAGCCCTAAAAAGTAGTTTGCTTGATGGAACGTGGAAGGAATGAAGGCAGGAGCCATGATTCTCCCCCCACTGTTGGAAATGCACAGGAGATGCACAGAAGACAGATACCAACTCTGAATAAAGACCTGTTCGATTTTCACATTTGGTACTTCGTACTCACCACAGAAGAGCCAGAGAAGAGATAAAAAGTAAAAGGGAGGTCAATGGGGAGAAATGGGGGGCAGATTAATTGGAGGATGAAGGAGTTTACTTCTAAGGCACATTAGTAAGTCTGGATGACAGAAACTGGGGGTGGGGCAATGGAATAGGAGCCTTATCAAATATTAAATGCTTAGTCAGGAAGGACCAGAAGGAGGAAGGGGATATATGATCATAGTTGTAGGAAAACTTCCTCTTGAAATTTTAGATCTTGAAAATAAAATGTGCTTTGCTTTGGTTTAAAACTAACTTGTGAGGAGCCTCACTCCTACTGTAGGAAGCTCCTGTGGGATCTAAAAGACAGAAGTATCTATACCTGGGTGTGGGCATGCTGCCCCCCACTCCAGCCACAGCTCTTTTCTGCCTCGATTACAGGTCTTTAATGACTACTGTGAAAGTTCTCCAAATGGACTGAGACAGGAGAAGAGATTCAGCCCCCCCACACTATGTCCAGGTGAAAATACTTCATGGTGAAAGTTTCCTTGTTTGAAGGGTAATTAGCCCTACACATCATTTACCCCAGCCCTGAAAGGCTGGAACAGAGTGTACATATAGAACCAGGCTGGCATTTGACACATCCTGATCTGTATTTGTCTTCAAACTTCCACCACCAGAGTGGACATCCTTTGAGAGTACAGACCATATATTGCACTACTTTATGACCCAGTGCTGAAAACACACCTCCCAATATGAAGTAGGACCTCAATAAATACATGTTTCAGGAAACTAACATCAGGCAGTAATGACTGAACCTAAAATAGTGCAAAAGAACCAGGTCTCCAGCTACTTGGCATTTGTTTATTTACTGTTTGTTGTTGTTGTTGTTTATTGCCAAACCTATCCTATTAAAGATTTACATGTCAGTGGCAGCAAAATTATTCCAGCTTAAATATCTAAGGAGTGACTCTATTTGTTTCTCCCTACATTATTAATTTGATTGGTTTTAAAGTGATTGGATGTGAGAGGCATTAAACAGACCACACACAAAACACGGTTCCCCTCTCTCTAGGAAATTACTCTGGTGAAACGAGATGGCCCACCTGCCCACCCTCGTGTTAGCTCTGCAGGCGGAGACCTTGCCTGCAACCGCACAAAGCTGCATATGCAGTGAGGAGGAAGCACTTCCAGGGGGTCCAGCAAGCCATGACCCCTTGCCATGACTGGTACTGTAAGACCCAGTCTAAGCTGTGCTTCATTTTTCTATTCTTTCTTTTGGCATTTTGAGAAGATGACAGAAAATCTTAGTGCCAAAAAGGGAGGAGGATCTAGGATTTGGTACTATGCTACAGAAAAGAAAATATAGCTCCAGGACTCAGCTCTGCCATAACCAGCTGCGGGATTAACCTTGGGAATTTTCCTCTCCATCTGTTGGCCTCCTTGCCTATAAAAAAATGCATGGAGAAATATGGATAGGCTAGATTATAGCATTGACCGGTTGTCAGTCAAACTCTTATATTCTTGTATTCACCAAGCCCAGGGACTGGGAATGTGGGAAAGCCCGAGCAGGAGGGAGCAAGTGCCCCAAATATGACTCATGATGAGAATCAAGTTGAGTGTTCAAATACAAGCAGAAGAAACCAAAAAACCAGACCAAGGTCAACTCAAGAGATTTGGTCAAGGTGATGTTGACTTTCACAAAGAGAGTAGCAAGGGGAGTGGGAAGAAGGGAGAGATAATTATTAATTATTCAGAAGCAATGCATTTTTGAAAATCAAGTTTTTAACATCTCATCTACATGGGCATGGCAGGGAAGCATCATGAGGACCCACAGCAAATTGGAACATTTCTTCAGACCCATAGGACTGCCTCTGGATCTTCTCTAGGCCTCAAATAGCCGGGACAGAGGAAACATATCCAAACAGATACCTCCACAAAAGCTGCAGTCCTATAATGGTAGCAGCAATTTTTCTAGAACATGCTAAGGGTTTCAGGAAGCTTCTTTTCCTGAGTGTCCCCTTGAGTTTTCATGACATGAGCTCTGTAGAGTGCCTGAGATTTCATGAGTCTAAAAACCTACTATCACTCCCTTATACACAATGATTTCTGCATCTCAGAACAGTAAGTGGGCAAAACTGTGCATTATCAGAGATAAAATCATCCACGCTACTAAAGATTTTCCAATTAGTGCCAACAATAAGGATATGCAGACCAGCAAGGTGAACGAAGCCTGAGCAAACACTGTCCTTCTGCCTCTTAGCCAATCAAAGTTAAACTTTCATTTTAGCTTGAGAACTGCCCATGATGGGCCCCCTATAAGGCTGTGCAGTGAAGGGTTAGGGAGCAGGAATCCAAGCCTTACTGCCCAGGTTGGTAGTCTGGCTCTGTCCTCTGTCCCTTATGACCTCAGTCAAATTACTACACCTCCTTCGGGACCTCAGTTCCTCCTCTCCAAACTGCATAATAATGGTGTCTGCTTCCTAGGGCCATTGTGAGGATTAAATGAGTTAAGATAGGAGAGTATGGAGAACCATGCCTGACACTCACAAAGCTCTTATTTTCTCTTTTCATTCTGCAGGATACATGCTCTGCATCAAATATGTCACAGTCTTCACAGTCTTCTCCCATCTCCCAACTATTTGAGGGAGGGACTGTCTTACCAGTGACTATTCCCTTCACGCACAGGTGTCTGATCAATATCTGTAAACTGGGTAAATGAAAGCAAGGATAGGGCAGGTACCCTGGAAGGCCCCCACGCTCATACTCACCTATCCTACAACAGCTACCCCCAAAATCAAAGCCTCTGTCCTCTACCTGATGTGATACTACCCATTGTTCATGCCTCAGCTTAAGACATCTGCTCCACAAGGTTGTAGGAGACATCATAGTGTGATAAATTAAGGCAAGAGTTCTGCAACCAGGCTGCCTGGGTTCAGATCCCAGCTCTTCCACTTACCAGACCCTAGTGAGCCTTAATACTTATCCAACAGCACCCAGAAGCCATGCATAGTTCTGAGTGTTGTATTTCCTTAACTCGTTATATCCTTACAGGAACCCAGAAGGTACATACAATTATTCCCATTTTATAGGCAAAGAAACTGAGGCTTACAAAGGTTTATTTGCCCAAGGTCGCTATGCTCAAAGTCAAGTGTTCCCTCTTTTCTATTGTGATTGCTCCCAATGAATCTCTTCTAATTTGATTTTTTCTTTCATTTTGCTTCCTTGTTGTAATGTATGAGGACTAAATGTACCATTCTGAGGCCAGTGTCTCACCTCTGGTCTAGTTGCCTCCAAGGCTGTGCATTTTCTTAGTACCTGGCATAGGACTGACTAGAGAGATCACATTACACAGTGATCTATTAACTGATATTTGTTCTCCTCCCTAGATTCCAGGCACGCCCCTGGTCTGACCACATTAACATCCCCAAATACAGGAAGCCAGTTCTCCATTTAGAGGGGGCATTTGGAGTGGGTCCTTCTCAGAGCTGAGCCCTAGGCCTGCAGCTGGCTAGCCAGCTGTGGGGTCAGTAGATAGCACAGACCATGGACAGCATAGAGGTGTGTTCTCTAGAGCAAAGCACTCCCAAGATGAGCTTCCACCAAGACCCAGAGAACATGGCCAGGGCTACACTGTAGCTAGCGCTCCCAACACTGTCTACCGCCATGCTGTTTGACAGACTGCTGGATGGGAGAACTCACAGGACAAGTTTCACAGACACAGAACACTGGAGCTGTCTCTGTCACGTGGAGACAAGGGACAGGCTACAATACACCCCCAGGTGGTGCCGACATCCTCTGCCCCAGTCCTTACATACTGTGTCACTTACCCAGAAGTGCGGTTCCCTATTTACGCCTGCAGAGCAGACATCCTATCGTGCTCCCACTCCTCGGCAGATGAGACCGTAGGCCCTGCCACCACTTTTCTACTGCGAACTGTTGCTAGGTTTATGTAAATACCATGGAAACCAGAGCCATAACACACACAGACTCTCAAAGAAGCAACTTAACATAAGGTCAACAAGCCCCCTGACAAAAAGTGTATATAGTGCTCCATCTTCAAAATACAGTCCACTCTGTTTTCCTTCCTAACCCCTAGGCTACAAAGGCTAATGAGATTCACAGACAACATATTAAATGATGGAATTCTCCACACAGCTCGATTTCTTTCTATAAATAATTTTAAAACTATTACCCAATAATGTATTGTAATAAAAAAGCTGACAGGGTCTTGCTCAACAAGTAATCAGCGACGTGTTTTCACACCTGGAGACGGAGAACTTTCTTATTATGTGCCCCTGGTGATTTTTAGGTGTTTCCATAAAACTGTTGCCATTATTTATAAGCCACGGGTTACTTCCCTTCACCGTAAGCTAAAATTAATGAAAACTTATTTTAAAGATTCAGAAAAGCAGGGAAGATTAGGAGATGTGTGCCAGACTGCCCTGGAGGGGTGGGGGCAGTTTTTGTAAGTCACTTGTGGCCTTCCTGAGGGCAGCTCTGGTTCCATTCCAAGGGCAGGAGGCAGTACCCGTGAAGGTGAGGGGACATCCCGGGGATGAGGCACTGGGAAGCATCAGTCCCACCCAGGTGGAGGCTGTCTCACCTCTGCTGCTTGTCTCAGGTGACAAGAGCCACATGTGTCGGGCAGTCTCTGTTGCCAAGCATTGAGCTTCCTGCCCACACCCACACCTGCCTAACCACCTTGGTGCTTGGTATTTACAGGGTCAGCATCCTGCAAAGGCACCTTATGGGCTGTGGTAGTCAGTGCACACGCACACGCACAGGCCTAGAGCTCCCCATGCCCATTCCTGGCATCGTCACAGAGATGAGGACAAAGCAGGAATATAACAACTACGAGGTCGCTCTAACTCCTTTGCAGATTTCTGTGCTCAGGGACATGATTAACACTAATGGATCCAGTAAGGCCTACTCCGGTGCCTATGAAAGCCCTACCTGTACTTCCAGACCCACTTCAAATATTGTGTCCTCCAGAAGGCCTTTTCTCTTACCCACCATTAACAGAAAGGGCTGCTCCCTCATTAAGTCCATATCAAGTGTGGTCCCTTCCATGACATCCACTCACTGGCTAGCTATTCTAGCTCCTTGTATTCTTATCTCAAACCCCTGCAGGACTAGAGGGATAGACAACCTCTTGAGGAGACCAGGTCTACTCATCTCTATAGTATCAACCACTCAGTCCCTCCGAAATCAGGGGAGAGCAGCGTAGTTTAGTCTAGGACACCAAACTTAGACATTAAAACATGGAGTTCAGTCCAGGTTGTCTTGCAAGTTGAGATCATGGGCAAATCACTTGGCCTCTCTGAACCTCAGTTCTATCAAACTGTGAAATAAAAAAGGTTATATAAAAGAATCAGTAAGGTTCCTGGTCAGCTTTAAACTCCTCTGACTTCATAAAACAAATCTATGGTATTTGTAGCCAGAAGTGACATACTAACAACCCAGCCAGACGATAATTTGTTTTTTAAATGGACCAGCATGTGTGCGTTGGGGGGATTTTTTTCTCTTTTGCCATTAAATTGCACCACAGAGATTGTGACCTCTGCAGTGGGCCACAGTCCCGAGAGACCGTGTTGCCCTGTGTTTCTAAACTAATGCCTGTCTACCTATATATCTGAATGACATTTAAACTAATTAATTATCAGACTTCTCATCCACGGAGAAAGTTATCTGCAATTAAGGTACCAAATACACAAGTACAAACCAAACCATTTTACAAAGAAAGATCCTTTGAAAAGAAGGACACACCAGTGGTTAGCTAACAAGGAGATCTGTACTCCAGGTGACATCTTGACTAAGACATGCTGATCCCAATTTTGAATTCACAAAAGAGAAACAATCAATCTTCTTTCTCACCACAAAGTGGGGCTCTGATATTTGGAGAGACCATTCACTCAGCAAATTATGCTTCCAAATTTTGGAAAAAGAACCGAAACAGGTAGGTGTTAAAAGATCTCCTTGCTCGCCAAAATCATAATTTTATGCGCTTAATATGGCAGTATGAGTGCACCCTTATGGTGCAAATAATATGACCAGAAAAAGCTGCAGCTACATTTCCTCAGCACGTGGGATTCATGAAGTCACAAGCTCACTGTTAAACTTGGACCAAAACCCAGCCCAACAGGAGAGGGGAAACACGTATGATTATCAGCCAGCCATTTCAAGAGCTAAGGAGCAACCCAATAACAGTGCCGCAAACAACTGCCAGCTGCAATTTTCTCTCCCTTTGTCATCCTTTTACAAGTATGTGTTGCATGTGTTTTGACTATTTTTGAAAAGGAGGAGAAAAAAAAAAAGTCCCCAAACCTTGGGCAGTCCTTCCACTGTGGTAGCTTTCCGCAGGCCTCTTTCAGATGCGATCACTTCATTTAGTAAACCTCTTCTTCTTCGTCAACATTTCTGAAGACAGGAGGGCACTTCTCCAGCAGCACTAGCAAGCCAGTGGAAATGCACAGGCAAGGCAGTAGGGCCGAAGGAGAAGTGTGCGCTGAGTCAGGAGGCGGGGCAAGCTTTGTGAAGGATGAGTTCATGAAGGGAAAACCAGCCAATACAAGCCTGCTTACCTGACCCTGACACACAAAAAGCCACACACAGGCTCCTTGAGCCCTGGGACTCTTTTCCACCTTCTCACTCTCCTCAGAGACTTCCTGAAGTGAACCCCTGGTCTACCTGGAACGGCTGTCCTGCATGTACCCCCCACCGCAGTCCCTCGATCTCTAGAGGATGAATTCTGAGGTCTCCCTCCTCCAATGCTGGAAGGCTACATACATCTGTATGAGCACAGTTGAGACAACTTAGCCTCAGAGAAGCACATAGAATCCCAGCACTCCCCTCAAGCCAAGCAAGACTAACTTCTCCATCAGGAACAGGGCACGCACTTCTGAGAGCCCAGGAGACTTCAAGGGACCACAAAAATGTTTAAATTTCTTTCAGAAGTGGAAAGGAAAACAACTCTAGGCTGAAGAAAATATTAACAGATTTGTCTGTACACCAATAATTTTTAATATTCTAATGGGTCTACGAAGTCCAATGTACCTAGGGCCATGAAAGTCACAATGGATCCCTGATTCCACATCATTCTTACCCCTGGTCCCTTTGGGCAGACTGTCTGCAAATTCTTGCCACAACATTCCCTTAAGTCAGTGAATGAATAGTCTCAACTCAACTTTCACCTCTTCCCTGATACTTCCCAGATTGCTAACACTTTCCTCTCTTCAGTTTGAAATCCTCTAGCAATAAGGGACCATGCAATAGCCTCACACTTACCAAGCTTCTATTTCTCATGTATGTTATTCCTGCTCCTTCATCCTAAAGACAAATTACTACCCCTCACTGCTAGGATAATTGGAAGGCTCACCACTGCCCACAAAATATGCTGCATGTCTCAGCCTCACATTCAAACCCTTGGTAATTAGACCCCCAGTAGCCTCTCCTTATATTACCCAACCTATGTACCCTGAACTCCAATGGATCCTGAGCCATAGCCACACCAGATACTCACCATTTTCCAACATGCGTCACATTCTCACATTCTTCCTACCTCCAGGCCTTTGTGGAAGCTGTTCTGTCAGAGTGGGCTGGCCTCCCTTTTGCAGTTTCCTAAGAAAAGCCCAACCCATTCCTCAAAAGCCTAGTTAGGATGTAACCTCTTCCAAGAAACCTTCTGAGATCCTTCTACTTGGACTAAATCCTTCCCTCTCCTACTTTACCTCAGCATTTTGCATGTCTTCTACAGCCTTTACCAGAATCTGACTTCTATCAAAGGCAGTGTAGACTATGAAAGATTTCTTAGTCTGAGTTCCCCTAGAAGCACATGCTGAGATAAGGATTTCAGTGAAAGTCTTTTGGATAAAGTGACCCCAGGGGGAGGATAGGGAAGTGAGGGAAGGGAAGGACGGTGCATGGTACCCTACCAGATGAGTTACCACGGTGGACAACTGGAGCTCAACTGCAGCTGGGCAACTCTGGGAGACATTAAAGAATGTGCCTCAGAGCTATCCCAACTCAGGAAGATGGGGCATTTATCCACCAACACCTGTCAGCCACTGGTGCAGGGGAGGCTGTATCCAAGGGTCATTAATTATCTGGCATTTCCAGTCTTCCTTACCACAAGCAAAAAAAAAAAAAAAAAAAAAAAAAAAAAAAAAAAAAAGCTCCAGAAGCCAGAGAAAGCTTGCAAGGCAAAGAGCTGCAGGGGCTTGTGACTGGACAGTGGGCACAGAAACTGGAACAATGAGGGGACATGGGAGGTTACCCACAGCTTCTACTCCAAGGGGTATGGATTTCTGCTGTCTCAAGCACCGGGCATGCTGCAGGCATTCCGGAAGCACTCACAGAAAGGAAATTGGTTTTTTTTAAGCTCTTTGAAAGCAGGGGCCACATTTTCTATGTGCCACAGAACCTAACCTCAAAATAAAGACTCAAATCATGCAGACTCGCTGAAGAACAGTGATTTAACACACCACCCCTCCTCCCAAATGAGACCATGCCAAATAAATTGAATTCCCATCTTATTAGCTGTTCTCTATTTCACAAATGCTATCTAATTCATGCAAGCATTATAAACCAACCCTGCCCTGTGAGATTTAGCAATGAGGACAATAATGAAGACATAAGGAGTTAAAGAGTCTCTTGAGAAAATGCACCTATATCCAGAGGAACAACCCAGGAACACTAGAGGATTCTGGGAAACTCCCAGAATTTCCAGCTTTCATGCAGCTTCTGGATACTCACCCTCCCAGGGGGTCCTGCCTGAAATAGGAACTGAAATGGAAAATATACTAGATGGGGGTTCAGTGACCCCCATCCCATCCCCCCTGCTTCCTTGTGATCATATCATGTCACACTGGGTATACTGAGAAATGGCCTCAGGACCCCGCCTACACCAGACATAGCCAAAGACTCAAACAAAGAGAAATAATGTAAGCTCACGCAATAGCATCAGGCAAAGGAGGGACAAGCCAGCTTGTCTTGCCAATTTCAGAGCAGAACAGATGTTTCTGCATCTCCAAGTTATCCGCCCTCCTAGGACACCAGACATAGGTCACCCATCAGTCATTCATCTTTATGATGAGTTGCAGCGGCCAGCACACAGTCAAGATTAATGCACATCCTTTCCAAGAAATGTTGTTTAATGGCAAGGATATGCTGAGGGTGATTGTGCAGGCCAGATCACTCTAGTCAATACAACCAACCAAGTTTCAATAGTATACTAAGAAAAGAAAATCCCACACAGTGTCTTGCTCCCAAACAAGAGACAGAGTAACCCAGAGGCAGTTTATGAGTTGTGCTTTGCCCTCGAAGGACTATCCTCTGGCTGATTTTCATGAGATCCGGCCAACTTGGGACCTGTCTGGAGACCAAGGGTTTATCGACTTGACCCAACTATGATACCCCTCAAGCAATATGGAACCAGCACACAGGAGACCTGGCTTCTACTCATGGCTCTGCTCCCTGCTGACAACATCTTGAGCAAATCACTTCTTTCTGGGCCTCAGCTTCTTTTTATAGGAAATGAGGATAAGCTCCAAGTCTCTCCCTTACAGCTTTAATATTATATGAAGTTCTAAGAATCCTCATGCTGGAGTGTCCAGTGTTAACTTTCATCCCTGGAGTGACAACGGTAAACTGGACAACAGCATAAAAACCCTCCAAAAAAGTGAATACCGTCACTAAAAATTTTCGCCTGGATAAAGCCAACTATCCTGCTAGTATTTTCCCCAAGACAACTTTAGAACTAAAATGTTCCAAAGTAAATTGCTTTCTTCTTTAATTAGAAAATGAAATCAGCAAAAGAGAAAAATAGAATTTGAACACAGCTCTTCTACATGAACTTGATTTTATTCCACTCATCTGTTAAGAGCCACATAGGAATTACTTTGACCACCAGAGGGCTTTCCACACTGACAAAATGCATTAATAAGACATAGGTGGTGAAATTAAAAAATGAAAAGTTCCAAGTTACATTATTTAGGTCCATAAAGGCCTGGGGTCTGAAACGAAAGAAAAAAAAAAACTGGAATTTCTCCTGAAGACAATGTACTTTCTCACAAACATGACAAGGAAAAATTTCAATCCCTCCTAAATTCCAGAAAACCATCAGAAGTATTTGGTGCATAGAACCAAAAGAAATCACAACCATCAGAGGTTATATAGTCTTATTACTAAGATATCATTCCCCAAATGTTCAATTAGGTTCTGGTATCCTTGTGCTTATTAGTAAAAATTTAGAAGTGCTCACAAATATAATGTGTTTTTAACACATGGGTTGGGGACAGCCAACAATGCTAAACATTCACTATGGGACAGCCTTGTGACAGTCCTTTCTGTATATTAACTTGGTCAATTTTCATAACAAACCTGTAAGACAGACACTATTATTATCCCTGTTTTACTTGTAAAGAAACTGGGACAATAAGAGGTCAAGTAACGTGCACAAGGTCAGGCAGCTAGTAATCGTCAAAAAAAGAAAAGTTCAGGCATATACTATCTGCCTTCCATCAACCAAACTTCCACTGACTACAGATAAGCATTCTATAAAAACAGCCACCATGTACCATAACCTATAGAATGAGAGGGGGAAAAAAAAGTCAGGGAAGGAATAGTCTACTTTTGGGTTTGAATCTCTCTCTGGGTTCTCAGGTGGCATAATGCAGCCCCCAGGATTCCAAGGGGGAAATTCTCAGATAAGGCCAAGTGGGTTCATGGCCCCCATTTCTACCATAGCCTTTTCAGATTTTTTAAGAATTGGAGGTTCTCGTGTATTCACTTGGAATATTGAATATGGAATATTAGGAGGGGTTTCTACTAAAAGATTCTACTACTATTAAAGTTTAAATCTGTTATTTCACTAGACATTTCAGAAAAAAAGTCCAGAAAAAAACAAAAAAAAAACGAAGTTCTTTGGGTTCTCTTCTCTCAGAACTTACTATACTGGAGTGAAGTCTTTCTATTTGTGTAGCTCCCTTTCTACATGGTTGAGATCCCTGAAGTCAGGAATAGCATCTTTTTTTTTTCATTAGGTCCCCAACTCTTAGCCCAAGATTTGGCCTGGAATAAAATTTCTAACAAATATTTGCAGAATGAATAAATAAAGTGGTAGTCTTGGGCTAGCTACTATGATAAACCATGAAATTTTAGCGACATAAGAGAATAGATGTTTATTTCTTACTTATGAAATGACCAACCAGGTGCCCATTAGATGGCCTTCCACGTGGCAATTCAGGAACCCAGACTCCTTCTACTTTGTGATTCTACCAACCTTTATACCTCAGAGTCCTTCACCTCCATCTGGCAGATGGGGAAAGAAAGTATCATGAAGCCTGTGGTGGGAATGGCCACTGGATCCCCCTGGGAGGGAGCAAGAGGGGGCGCTGGAAGGTGCAGTGCCAGCAATAGCTCCTCACTGAAGACAGAGAGAATAACTGTGGTGGACGGCTAGCCAGCCACGTGCTCCACAATGACGTCAGGGAAAACATCAGCCTGAAAGCAAGACCCAGTGCATGAGAGATGGCTCTCAAAGAAAAAAAGAAAAAATAAGAGTCCCTAACCACTTCCTGCCTAAAAATAAACAAGTACATGAAAACAGTTATAGAGATACAAATGATAATTTCTCATGAGGAATTTTCATTGCATTTTACTGTGACAAAGCAGGTTTGCTACCTATTGGTATCAACAAATGGGCAGAAACTAAAACCCTGGTCAGCCTAAGAGGCAACATTCATTCCCACCACTTACAAAGTGTCTGGTTCCCTTATAGGAGAGTGGTGGCAGGGAGAATACAAAATGGGAAATGAATGTGTATTGGGAGAGGGCTCACTGTGACACCGTGACATGCAGAGAAGCCCAGAGGCCCAAGTCCACCAGTATCCACACAGGTAATCTTAGACAAATCAATCAAGCTCCCTGTGCCTCAGTTTCCCTCACTTGTCAAAACGTAAAGACAATCCCTACCTATCTTTCCACAATATCCCAAGCAGAGTGTGAGATCACATAATAACAGCTATGAGAAAAATCCACCAATTATTTAAAATCCTCCAAAGTATTTTGGGACAGGACATGGTTGTTTTCCCAACCAGATGGTGATTCTTCCAGTTCTCTGCCACTACAGCTGAGATGCTTCTGGAAACCTCCTCATCAGTCAGTCCAGCATTTCCACTTTCACCTCCTCAAGTGTCATGTTCCACTCCATTCCTTAGAGTCAACAGGCCACTGCGAGCAAACCCCTTAACTTCTCTGGACCTCAACAGCCACACCTATGCACAGAGTATGACAACACTGTGGAGGCCTTAGGAGGGGCCTGGGTCATGGCTCCCTTGAGAGGCCTCCTCCCGAGATCCAAACTCTGATTCCCAAGTAGATGCAGCGATGTCAGAAAGAGACCTCGGGCCACTGTGGTGATCCACTCTCCCCCTCCATGTGTCTTAAGCAGTTTGACCATGTGGGAGGGGCAGATATTAGCGACAGCTCCACTCCAATGTTACTGCAAAGTAACAGCAGAGTACCATGCAATCAGTCTTTAATGTCAGCCCTAACCTTCCTAAATGGGTTTGTAATGAGAAACCCTTGTTTGTCACAGAGAAGGTATGATTGATGCGGCCTAGGAGTGAAATGAAGCCACAGTGACCATCTCAATAACATGAACAGCTGCCAAATATTCATTTAGCAGAATGAGTTTAGAAAACTTTGAGCAGATTGCTTTCACAAGGCTGCCTTCAACAAAAGGAAACATAATTAACGAGCTAATATCAGCATGTGTCTGGCTAAGCTAATGAATATCAAATTACACAGAAACCTGTATAAATCATCATTACCCTGAATTTTAATTGAACTTGCAATTAAACATGACAAATTTTATATACACTAAACCTTTAATTTATACTTTCAAATAAGGAATAATTTATCATTTTTAGTATTTCATAGTTAATTTCCCAATATGTGCACTTCTAATTAACAAGGACAGACAGGCTTTTAAAAAAAAAAAAAAACATACACTCTCTCTCTCTCTCCTATGGCTCCGTTCATAACAATAATTTTCCCTTTTGTATACATTAGAAACTATGTTCAGGAGTTTGAATGCCAAAAGGCCTACTGACATATTCAAGGAAAGATCTTATAGCCAGAGAACGAGAGCAATGATTTCCCCTTGTGCTTCTCATCCCATGCCTGGGAAAAATAGAGATTGAAAGGGCAAGACACGTTAAGGCAACCTCACCAGCGTCTCAGTTACTGGCTCAACTCTGCACCCCAAACTCCAGTCATTTTGGGAACACAGACCCTCCTACACTGGATGAGCAAACCATCTCGTGCTCCAAAGCAGCACCACCTTAGAAATAAAGCACCTTGCTCCAGCATCAATGCCAAGCCTATTTGTTTACCTGGCCAGCAGTAATGAGCTCACTCTGTGGATGGATTTGTATTTTATTATTATAATTACGCCACCATTATAAACATACCTCGAGCAGCCTCAGCATAAAAGGCAGGGAATGCTATTAAAACATACATATAAACACACGGGGAAACAAGACAGGATTGTAAAAGGGCTGCAACAGAAACTAATTGGGTTTGCTTTTTTCCGTAATCCCAGCCTATTAATATGGTAAGCAGTGTGGTCTAGGGAGCTGCATGCTGGGAACCAGGAGATGACAGTTCTGTACCTGGTTAGGCCTCTAATTGGCTGTGTGACCGCAAGCAAGGCGCTTTACCTCTCTGTGCCTCAGTGTTCTCAGGGGCAAAACAAAGATAATGAAGATAATTGTGAATGCTTTAAACATGTGAAAATAATTTGAAAAAGAAAACATTATAAAATGTAATAGCATCATTTTGTAGCTGTGGAGAAGACAAACTAAAAAAGCAGGCAACAGCCGAGGCTTATGCACGCATATTTTTTTTAATGTAATGATCACATTAAATACTGGCAATTTAATTCCTATTTCTCACTTGATATGTGAAGGAGGCTAGACAGATATTATCATCACCATTTGAAAGATGAGAAAACAGAGTCACAGAGAGGCTCACTCTTCAAGGGAGAGGCGGAGCTGGGGTGAGAGTAGGGACTCAGAGCATCTCTAGTGAGGCTATTCTGACCTCACCATGCTGCCTTCCTGTACCCTCCCTTAGGACGATTTGCACCCCTATCCTGATAGGACTGACGGCTCAGTAGAATGCATTAGTCTGGAGAGGAAACAGGCACCACTTTCCAAGAGAAAACTTGGAGGAGGCATGAAGTCAACAGCGTGGATATGGTCTGTGCATGGCCAAGAAAGCAAGGACATTCGTCAGCCATGACAGAACATGAGAGATCAATAGAAATACGAAGAGGGAGAAGAGTTGGTTGTAAGGGCCACTCTAACCACCCACCCCTTCCATTGTAAACCCAAAGGCTCTAGAGATTATACTGAATCAAAAAAAAGCTAGGGTGGGAGTCAGTTAAGGGAAATGAGAAGAAAGAGTCTTTTTGAAAAATTAATTACTACTTCATTTCCATTGCAAATTCTCATTTTTGTTTCTAGAGGTCCTCTGACCAAAGCAAAAGGAGAAGAAAAGAGGAGGGACAGAGTAGGAAGTTTAATGCATTTTCTGGAACACAGTGCTTGCCCCTACCTATGAAGCAAAGGGACAAATATTTTCACACATTATCAGATAGCTGAGTAAAACAGCCTCTACCAGAATTTACAACTGAAGG
Organism: Panthera uncia; assembly: GCF_023721935.1. NCBI lineage: Eukaryota > Metazoa > Chordata > Mammalia > Carnivora > Felidae > Panthera > Panthera uncia. The sequence goes on along the minus strand of NC_064818.1, from coordinate 34,873,634 downwards.
CTACCAGAATTTACAACTTGTGAAATTGTGCCTGTCCGTATTTTCTCATTACACTGGACGCAGGTTGCAGATAGAGTGTGCACTTTCGGTTTCCTCTTTTCCCTCTCTCTCTCCCCTCCTTCCACTGTCTCGCTACTTCCTAGTTAAACCTTGTCTCAAGTTATCAACACTCTCTGGAGAGATAAGGCTCCTCTCACTTACAAGCTGTCACTAATAATCGAACTTTCAAGACTCCATCTCTAAGAGAGACTCCCTGAGCCACGCAGGTCACGAGAATTAACTGCCACCAGTCCTTGCAGAAAACTCGGCTCATCAATCTATAGCTTTCTCGTCATAATTAGAATAACGGCTTTGAAAATTTGGGCTGATGTTGACTTGGTCTCAGGCCGCAAAGAGCGCTGATTAAAATCTTGGTGTGAAAGTTAATGATAAGTGCTGGTGGCGTTGCCGTGGAGACAGGGACAAACAATTCCCTGGCTGTGACATTTTCAATGTCCTGGAGAAGAAAAACTGTCCTCTTTAGTGTGGCAGCGTATGAAGCTTATTTATGGCTACAGGGCTTGGTGGATTGATGACTGTCGTAACATACTGTCAAATCCTTTACTGACACATTCATTTTTTTGGAGCCCCTGGTGCAGCAGAAATAAAATAAAATAATAAAAACAAAACCAGAGGGAAAATTCTCCAGCAAACCATAGACGGCCACCAGCGGACCTTCCTTTCGCTAGAGGACCTCAGATTTAATAGACAAAAAGACTTTGTACTTCTTGGCTCCATGGCCAAGGAGAAGAAATAGACATAATCAAAAATCGCTGAGTAAGAATGTGCAGTATCGCAGCCACCACATCAGCTCAGGAAGGTTTGTTATCAAAGTAAGCTATTTGTAAATATCAAAGACTGGTACTGGTAACTGTGAATAACTATCCCCTCTCTTCTTATCTTAGCAATGGCTTAGAAATCTAAGGAAGGTTTTGGATAATTCTCCCAGCCAAAAAGACAAACTGGTACAGCTCCTGTCATCATTACAGCACATGCCAGCCACGACTGTCACTTCAATGTTCAATATAGTGACATTAGTCTCTGAAATCTCTGGGGAGCTTCATGGTCTACAGAACGTGTTCACATTTGCCATTTCCTTGGTTCTTCGTTGCATCACAAAGCAATCATCTTTATCCCCATTTCACTGATGAGGAAGCAGAGGCTTGGTGAGCACCATTCCTGAAGAGACAAAACTAGTTAGGTGGCTAAGCAGGGACCCCCGACCTAAATTTTCAGTAGTCTACAATGTGTAACCTGTCACTATTTCAGACCAGCAACCCAGTCCCACAAGATCTGAACTGGTTTAACGCGAGGTCTATGAAAAGCTCCTGGTTCACTTCCCAAAGTGGCTGTATTTCGGCAGCAGATAAAGGGACTCTCGGTGACCGCATCTAGTCCATAAAGACTGCTCCGGGCTGTGGCATTTTTCTAGTTCCTTTCATTCAAGGATCCTAGTCATCATCATTATTGTTGTTGTTATTAATAATGATAATGAAATAAACTATGCAAATGTGGGGAATGGCTTTAGCCCTAAAACGCAGGCAGTAATGTGGTAATTTATCCAATAATGGAATCGCAAAGTGATTTTATTTGCTTTTATGGCTCCTTTCTTTCAGAGGAGCTGGGCATCAATAATGGCGGTAGTAATGAAATCAACTATGCAAATGTGGAAATCGTTTTTACCCTAATGTACCAATTTAGCCGGCGAAGGAAATTCAACATGGTCTGCTGTGCTTTGTGACACTGAGAGCCAGGCCTCGGATGCTGACCTGAGCTCAGTTCCCCAGATGTCATCGCCAGTTTTCTGAGAGCGTGGCCTTGTCAATGTCAGTTTGGTAATGACCAACACCTCCACTCCAGGGTGAAAGATTTAGGAAGCACCCTCACTGATTTAAAGACAGACAGGAACTTTAACAGGGGAGCAAGATGTATTCATTTTGACAGAATTCATTTTCTATGCAGAAGCCCCACAAAAAGGCCCTGTGGCAGGCAGGGGCAGCCTGGGTCACCAGCAAGAGCAGACCCTCTTTGGACCCAGCCATTTCAGCACAGCTGTAGAAGGTTCTCTTTAGGACAGATGCCCCCTTTTATCTGCCTCTGATCTGGATTCAGCGGGGGCACATCTCTAGCTAGATGGTAGGGTCTCTGAATAAGCACACTGGAACACCAAAGGTGGCCATGAGTACAGCATTCCCAGTAGCCACTCACCTCTTCTACATTCACCCCTCACTTCTCTACAGGATCTGTATTGCTTGCTGCCATGATACGGAGGTTAAAGGCCACCGTGAGAACAGGATACAAGTAAAACTTGGAAGGCCAAGAACTTGGACCAGATCTTCATTTAGCATTTATTATGAGTTACAAATTAGAAAAGTCTGTGAGACCCCTGAAGCTGGAGACCTGATTTTCCTTTGTGTCTCCAGAGCGTGGCAAAGTGTTCAATAGATGTGGAAAAAATACAGGAGTGAAGGAATAAAAAGCAAACAAAAGTGAACAAAACACACTTCAGTGAGAGGGAACTCCAGATGTACACATTCAGGTACTCAAAAGTAAAGAATATGCATGTGCAACACTGCCCTTAGACCCAAGTAACTAGAGCCCCTGACCTACGCTAAACTCTTTAGAGGGTCCCACTCTGACCCTCCTCCATGTGCCCCCCACCCTGTGACGTAAGGAGCCCATGCGCCAAGGGCATTTCCAGCCTGCAGCCTACTCCCCAATTACTATACCATGGTAGAGGTACCCAGGACCCCAAAATTCCCTTAATAGCCCTAAGCTTCTTTAAGGGACTGCAAGGACTTCTTTTCTGGGTCCTACCTCCCAACATCCATCAGGGATGCACCCCTAAGTTCAAGGTGTAGCCAAAGAGCAGATGCCTATGAGTGGAACGTGGGTCGCAGTATACATGCAGAGGCCTCTGGTGGACAGAAGGGGTGGAAAGAGAGGAAGGGAGCATCAGGCAAGAGGCTTCATTTGTCCTGTCACCCTGAGCTCCACAAATGTTAGGTTACACCTGTGTATGGATATTCATGTCCATCCTCCAGTTTAATTCATTTGCTGCCCGTTTGGGCCAAAGCCCTGGGGCTGGTGAGGGACACCTGCAGTATGAGAAAACACAATTACCTTCTCACTCTGGAATGGGCTGAGGACTTGTGGAGGGAAGAAAAGGACCACATGAAAAACCTCGGATTCTAAACAGATTGTCAATATTTAAATAAATAAATAAAAAAGAAACCCCGGCTGTCAGTTCTAATTAATTCACGGCAATCAGCTCCTCTTGTTCTATTAGTTACCATTACAGCAACACACTCTTGAACAAAATACCAGAAGCTTTCATTAGAATCGTTAATATAATTTGATAACTGATGGTATTTGATTTCTGACTTTTGCACTTTGACTTGAAGCTTGGTGCAAGATGTCATCTCATTGATTGGCTGTGTTTTGTTGTTTTTTTTTTTTTCTTCTCACACCCACCACCCCAACCATGAACACTTCACATGACATTTCTTTGTTAACTGTAATTAATGTTCACATTTGTCACAAGTTGTATTATTTGGAAAAGCAGTCGTGATGATAAAAGATGTGACAGAGACACACACATGTCTTCTTATCCAAAATGGCTTTATCCTAATTTAGGTTTGAGGGAAAAATAAATGAAATAAGTCAAGCATGTATTTGTTTTCCCAGTCAGGAAGGATTGTTTAAAGTGATGCCTCTTGGAGAAACCAATGCAATTAGCTTTCTCAAAAGAAAAAAAAAAAGTGTCATTAAGGCATGAGTGAAATCTAAGAAAGACAAAATTTGAATTGAAGGTGAGCAAGCCAGACTGTAAATCTGTCTCACTTCCACTGACCACAGGTGCTGAAGAAGAGAGGTTATAACCAGACCACTGGGGTTCAAGGTGACTCATACAGAGGTAGAAACAAGCTCTCTCTCTTGCTATTTCCCTCCCTCCCTTCCTTATTCCCTTTCTGCATCTTTCTCTGTCTTTGTCTCCTTCCCTATGTCTCTTTTTTTCATTATTGTGAATTGTCTACAGTTGACCAGTGGGAAAGATACCTAGGCTGTATGTAAGGAATCAAATAAATATTCCTAGCCAAGGACTATCATTTTGGCTTGAATGTCAGGCACCAGACATGGGGGAATCTCTGGACAAACATGCTTATCAAGCAGGTACTTTCTTGTTCGGCCGACAGGACGAATGAGGTCTTTTTGAAGTAGGCCTTTATGATCTCCATGGGCACAAGGTAGGCAGGCAACAGTGTTCTGTTTTTAAAAGAAAACATGGCAGGGAGGTGAGGCGCAGGAGGGAAACATATTCCAAGAAACCCATTAAGACTGAGTGTTGGAGGAGAGCTGCAAGGACGTCACTAGGCCTGATACGAATGTCCACTGTGGGTACAAGACGCGCCATCTGTGTGCACACACCACCGCAGTCTGCATGCGAAGTATGTGCTGTGTTAGCATAGCTGAAAGTGGCCCAAATCAATCTCCCCTTGCTTTCCCCTCCCCCAATCCAGTCTCAGAGGAGTTTCCTCCATCACATACTAATGGTCTGCAATTTATTTTAAAGAGGCTATTTTGATCCTCAAGAAGTACTTAGGGGAGCGGGGAACCATAAACACCTCCTTTTTAAAAAATTTGTTTCCTTTTTCCCAGCCTGTAATTTAACTCTGACTGGCACCATTCAAATCAAGCGTTCCAAGCACAGACCCCCATCAAGTCAGTTCCAACTTGGAGCACATTTTTACGACCAAGTTAGAAATCCCTTAAAACAAGGTTTTCAGAGGGAAACGTTTGACAGACTTAACTCTTGTGGTGCAAATATGCCACAATGACATAGCAATTAGTTATTCAAAATACGGAAAGGGATTACAAGCTTTTTCAAGTCGCTTCATAAATATGTCCTCTTCTGGTATACAATCAGTAATTATACCATTCTTACTCAACTGTAAACTTCCTGGGTATGATTTATATCTCATTGAAATCAACACAAAAGTATTTGTTTTCTCAAAGGAAGGACCTCGGCTCTAATCTCCAAGGCTCACACACATCAAAGCCAGAGAACTACTGTTCTGCCTCACCAATGTAAATAAAATCATACACAAATGTTTATGCAAATTAATAGAAAGAGGTCGGTCAAGAGACATTTATCTTCTGGACCTGATATGGATTTACACAGGGGTCCCCTAGAACATTCCTTCAAGGGGGCAGAGTCAACTACATACCACTGAAGAGGAAGAGGAAACTAAGGCAATTCTCCTGGACCTTGTCCTTGTAGAACTAGTACCTTAGAGATATCACAGGACTGAGCTGAATTGGGCACCAAAGCCATGGGTGGATGTTTCATGCACCTCCTATCTACCCCGCCCCCAAATCCAAGAGGCTGCAGTAGTTGGCCTCTGTTAGAAAACAAATGAGAGGCACCTGGGTGGCTCTGTCAGTTAAGTGTCCAACTCTTGATTTCGGCTCAGGTCATGACCTCATGGCTTGTGGGTTCAAGCCCCACATCGGGCTCTACGCTGACAGGGTGGAGCCTGCCTGGGATTCTCTCTCTCCCTCTTTTTCTGTCCCTCCCCTGCTCTCTTTCTTTCTCTGTCTCAAAAAATAATAAACTAAAAAAAAAATTTTTTTTAAGGAAAGAAATGAAGATAAGACCTCTCTGGCTGAACAGAGCTGAACACAGCTCTTAGCTGTGAATCCCAAAGCCCTGGCTCTGGCCTTGCATGTAATAGCCACCCTTTAAGTGTCAGTGGACTAGTTGCACAGGTGAACACAAAAAATGGGCATACACTGCAGCTCAAGGATTAAGACAAGCTACAGGAAAACCTTCCTAACACTAGCACATCTGAGCAATTTTAGTCTTTACACAGAACGCTGGGCATACCTCTGTCCCAGAACTCAACATATTACACTGAAATGATTAGTTTCAATGTCTGCTTCCTTCACTGGATGACAAACTTCTTCATGGCTAGATCTACCGCAGCATATCTGGTAAGAAGTGTTTACCATTAGATCTTTACCAGAAGATTCTGAACCAAGTCTGATAGAAGCAACCCTACAGGAAAAGAAAGCACTACATTTGTTTGAGAGAGTTGGAGGGCTTGAATTATTGGCCTATAGCCAAAAATCTGGCCTCTCTCAAAATTCTTCTTTGTATTAAAGAACAAACTGAGGGTGGATGGGGGAGAGGGGAAAGTGGGGGATGGGCACTGAGGAGGGCACTTGTTGGGCTGAGCACTGGGTGTTGTGTATAAGCCAATTTGACAATAAATTATATTTTAAAAAACTCTCTCTAATGAATATTTTACTGCAAGTGAGAACTCGAAATACCCTGTATCTGAACCAGACTAAAGCCCAAGCTACAGAAGGGTACAGCACAGCCATTTTGTCCACCTCTGTGGACAATATTCAGCACAGTACTGGGTGTACAGAATGTGCTCCTAAGTAAATATTTTCTGTGAGGAAAGGTTTATAGATGGATGACTTTAGCAATTCTGAAATGTCAGTGTTTCCGAAGAGATTTTTACATCTGATCTCCAAATTGTCCCTAAACCTGGCCACAATCGTTGCACTTCAAGGTCAAGTCCCTGGACCAGCAGATCCCTATTTAAGATATAAATGTGAGCGGGCCAAGCCTAGAAGTAAATTGCACCCTAAAGTTACCTATGAATTATTCTGTAACTTGGAATATATTTTCTTATAGAAACACATTTATAGAGCATGGTCAGGCCTCAGGGTGACCCATAAAGCCTTTTATCTTGGATGTTTTTTTAACTTTCAAACTATTTAAAACTTGAACTTCTTCTTTTCTTGTTTTGGGGAATTCCTTATACATGAAGCCGTGGAGTAGGCAGTAGCCACACCCAAGTCCTAGTCCAAGTCTCCCCTTCCCTACTACCCTGGCAGCCGAAGCACTGGTAAGTCCCTCAGCTCAGTCCTCAAACTTGGAAGTGGGAACTAATAAGCAAAAACACAGGGTGATGACAATTCATTTGTGACGGAGCCATACCATGCATGGAGGGAAAGGTCCTTGCCTCCAGAAAGATGTCTTGTGTCCTGTTTTTATAACTTCTGGGCCATTGCCAGGTCCTCCAGTACACAGTCCATACCAAAACCTGCTAACAAATCCCCAACCTATCCCATTTTTTAAAATTAAGAGAGCAGGAGGTAATTCTGTTTCATTTTGTTTTCAACCAAGAGTCTTTGCTGATACACAACAGACCAAGATCAAATGGGCTACATTTGCCTTGAAAAGAAGTAGGAAGAAGTGATCTAGCAAACTAGTCCATAAACATCATAAATCCCACAAGCCACAAAGAGGTTCTGCTTTTCCTTGAGTATGAGTGCTTGTACATAGACCATTTTGATCAGAAGCAGACGGTCCAACCTGAGACAATCCATTATTCTGGCCCAAACAACCTATGTAACCACTGACACATTTCTTAGTCACTTAAGCCTCAATTTCTCCAGCTATAGAGTGAAAGTACCCACCAGATGATTCCCCAAGTTCCTTAAAGCTCAGCATATTATAAATCTGAGATCTGGCCAAGATGAGGAAGAAATGATGTGGGGCCAGGAGATAATCTTCAGGCTCTTTCTCAACTCAGAAATTTCTAAGCACCCCTAGTCCTCTCCTAACCTTCCCCTAACATTCAACAAACAAGTGTGACCATTAGTCCCCCACTTCTGCAAGGCTGTTGACCCTAAACCATGATCTTGATTAGAAAATGGAAGGCAGGAACCCTGTAATGTTAAAGGCATAATTAACTTTGTCATTAAATCAAACTCTCCGACTTAACCTTTGGTTCTAGGGAAGAATTGTTGATAGAAAATTCTGTGACTCATTGGAGAGCCATTACCTATTCTAAGAGGCATATTTAAACTTATTATTGCCCCAAACACACAGCTAGATGTTCTTATTATACATGGTGGGGGAGAATGGCCACTGGTTCAGAACAAGGCTGGGTATCTGCTAATGGTGAATACATTTCAGCTTGTCTATGGTAAGACCTTAATTTCAGAGATTTATAACCAGTGTAAATCTGCCCTGAACAGAAGCCTGACACAAAATTACTTTGCCCAGTAGCAATTTTTTAAAGTTTTCGACTAAGTGCCTTTTATTCAACTTTACAACCAAAAAAAGAAAAAAAAAAAAAGAAACAAAGCAAAGCACCATAAGAACTACCTTTAGGCTACAAACATTCAAACATGCACACACGTGCACACACACACATGTGCAGGCATGCACACAAATGTATGCTTTCAGAGTTACCACTGTTGTCTCTAGGCTCCTGGTGGAATAGGGTCCATGCCTCAGTTCAGGTCCAAAAAAAGTGAGAAGCAGGGTAGAAAAGTGTGCAGTGAGAAGACTGGTCTCAGAAATCTGCAGCCCTGCCTGATTTCCATAATGGATGAGCTCAGACCTTTATGTGAAATCATCACCCACATATAATGTCCAAGCAATTGCAGTTACTATTCAGTCAAGAATCTACATTTGGGGGCACGTTCTCAACACCTACATAGGACATAGCCAGGAGGATGCCATAGGCTCACCAGTCCCTATTCCATGCCAGGGATGACTTTAAGTGAATCAGAGACAACAGATGGTGAAGAATGGGAAACCACAATGAAAAGAAAAATCAACTTTCAGATCACCAATAAACTGAGTGTGGAAGGCACTTTTCTGGTGTGTTATACACACAAACTTAGATAATCATCATCATAAACCCATAAGGTGGCTACTACTGTTTTCCCGACTTTCAGATGGAAAAACCAAAACAGGTTAAATAAATTGCCCTGAATCATATAGCTAGTGATGGAGCCAGAATTGGAATCCTGGCAGCTCCCAAGTTCCTGTTGTACTCATGAATGCCTAAGTATTCTCTCCAAAAAGTGCTATAATTATTTCATCCCAATGCCCATGAATTATGGTAAGAATGATAACCTTAATAGTAATAATGGTTGGTAGTGATGTAATGCCATTGATTGTATTATGTCATGTGCTTTACATACACTTTATACCCATTAGCTCAGTCTTCACAACATTCCCATTAGGGTGGTACTTTCATCATTCTCACTATACAGATGAGAACCTGAGAGACAGGGGTTAGGTGAATTGCCCAAGGTCACAGTTGTTAAGGAGAGGACTGGAACTCACTCCACATCTGCCAACTCCAAAACTAATCCTCTACCCATTTCACAATACTCATGTCTTAAACAATCTCTGTGGTATTTGTTAGCAGAGTGTATGCAGGGCCATCATGCTAGCAATTTCCTGTTCTAACTCCTCTCTCGTGTTCTACACACAGACCCACTATTTCAGAAAGGCTTTCTGCTATCCTCCCATTCTAAATCCTACTCAATTCCTTTTGCAAGGTGTTCTTCCTCACTGGGGATTTCCTGAGCATGCTCAAGCTATTCCAATATTGTGCCACACTTGACATTTACTTTTCTATCATCTATCTCAGGCTTCCATTTCCCCTTAACACTGCCTATGTCCTAGGAGTTCTAGGAGCCTATAAGCAGAAAGTAATCAGGCAGTCTGGCTTGAATCCCAACTCTGATACTAGCCAACTATGTGACATGGTTGAGTTCCTTCTGTGTACCTCAGTTTCTGCATCTGTAAAATGGGCATACTATGAATACCTACTTCACAGAGTTCTGTGAAGATTTAAAAAGATGGTATATGTAAAGGACTTAAGACAGCACCTGGCACATAATTGGGGCTCTATCAGTATTTGTGTTTGTTGACGGTGGTGTTTTTGAAAACAGTTTAGACCCTAGCTAACCTCTGCTTCCAGATATCCTCTGCTTGAATCCACCCAGCACCTGACAGTCAGATTCAACTGAAAATACCACTTTCTTAATGTTGCTTATTGGCTCAAAAGCTGCCCATCACACAGTGAATAAAGTCCAAATACTCACTACTGAAAGTAAGATCATGTCAATGAGGGCAGTGACCACAGGATTTCCCTGTAGCTTTCAGGATAAAATTCAGTCTCCTCTGCAGGACTTTAAAGTCTTCTGAAAGCTGCCCCTTTCTCACTGAATTTTTACTCTTTCTCCAAACAAGGCCCCCTATCCATGCCAGGGAAGAACAGTCACTGTACCAGTGAGTCTTGCTGCCATCATCTTGGGACATCGCCTGCAGCCTCCTGTGCAAGGTTGTCCTTCCCATCTCCAACTTGACACTGAAATCCTACCAAAGCAGTGGTTCGTTATGAATCAAAATCACCAGGGAAATGTTAAAACACACAGGCACCCAGCAGGTCTTGGCTGAGGCACAGGTATCCTTGGTTTCTAACACTCCCCAAGTGACTCTGATTGTGCAGCCAAAAGGTTCACACATCCCCATGATACCTGTAAGCTGTCACTGCTGCATTCCAATTAATACCAACCATTATTCTGCCATTTGACACTTCACACAAGTGTGCTCTGCCTCTCCAACTAGACTGTAAACCCTCTGAGGGGGGGGGAGTAAGTTTAACTAACATGTTTATAAATACCTGGGCCCAGGTTGTATCCCCCTCTCATAGGTAGTCATATATATTTTCAACGTGCATTTTAATCTTGTCTCTCTGGAGAACATAATGTCATGGCAGATGGAGATGAATGACAGATATTTTTGCATCTGTCTCAGTACCCAACACCCACTGAGTACTTAATAGCTAGCTGGGGACACACCTGGTCAACAGTAGTTGCTCAGTAGCTACTGGAAGACTGTTTGCATAATAGGTCATCTCTAAGAAGCCAATATGCACATGATATACACAATGGCACCAGTAACATAATCCCTACCACACAAGTTCAATCCAGTGACCCTTTCCCTGAGAGCCAGTGATCAGGATACTGAAAAAAACTGGCCACCTTGAGGTACAATGGCAGTGGTTCCTAATTTTTCACAGACGTCTGTGATGTCAATTAATAATCTGAAGGTTTATACTCCTCCGTTCCTCCCCACTAGCGTTTTAACATTTCCATTAACCAAAGCTCTGACAAGGAGACTCTGAGGCAAAAGAGCAGTCTGGCCAGATGAGCTCTGTAGGTCCCCTGGAATCTCCCAACACAGGCAGTGCTTTAAAGGTTAAGAAGTTATCTTAGGCTGTTCAGAAGCAAACCAACCCAGGACCAGTGAGTAGGGCCATGGGATCAGTCTGATTCCTGGGCAGAAGCTTCTCTCCATGCTGGCCACAAGTGCCAGGGGCAGAACTTTAAGATGAATATGTGATCCATTATCAGCTGCTATTACCATCCTACCATAGCTGAAAGAAAGAGGCTATTACACATAATACATAAAATAACATTTAGTAAGGAAATCTGGATAATTACTTAGTAAAAAGGACATTGAGTCAGGTTCTAAGCCATTGCCCTGAATTGGGAATGACATTACTTATGTCTTAAGTTAAATTGAGTAAAACTTCCTAAGCACTCCCTTAAAGAACACCTGTAAGTAATGAGTTGGCCTATCTCATCCATCCTGCTTTGTATCTCAGTCCTGAAGAGCAGACCGAGATTACCGGCCCCCCACAACCCACAGCTCTCTAGGCTGGGCCAGCTCAAGGTGATGAGCTCCTCCAGGCCAGTGTGGAACAAGGGTTCCCCTAGTGTGCACTGGAGTTGTCATAAACAGAGAGAAGCCAAAGAGGTCAATCAGTAATGTATTTTCTTTCCTTTGCTGCAATTGATGGACATTAAAATGCCTTCAAAATTAGAGCAGAAAGAATATGAGTGAGCGCACTATATGGAACCAGAGATGATTACAGCTGACTGCTTTCCAGTAATAACACCACCATCACCGAAACCCATCGATCTTCACCATCACTAGAATTCTTTCCGTGTATCTGGTGCAGATAAAGGGATCTCACCCACCCATGACTTTAAATATCACCTACACACCGAAAGACTCCCAATTCCTATTCCCAGGCCTGACCCCTTCCCACAGAAGCCTCCCAATTCAGTTACCTTCCTGACATCGCCACTTGGAAGGCTAAGAGGAACCTCAAATTTAACAAAGTCCAGAACTTAACTCACTATGAGCCCAAACTTACTCATTCACACCAGTAAGTGGCACCTCCATTCTTCCTTCTGTTCCTCTGTCTCTCACTCAGCATTTCTTATCAGCAGATCCTTTCAATTCTTCCTTCTAAACACCTGGAATGTGACCACACCCCACCACCCACCTGGCAACCACCCTCATCTACACCAACCCAAACTCTCAGCTGGCCGACAGTTGGAACCTCAGCTTCCCTACTAGTTCCCCGGCACACCAGGGCCACAGTGATCAATGTGAGATTTTACTCATGTCAAATTACGCTCAGTGCTTTTCACTGGATTCTAAGACAGAATAAAACCCCAAATCCTGGCCAGAGCCTAAAAGTTCCTACATGCCCCAGTCTCTGAAACAGCCCCTGACTTCACACGTCATGGCCGTCCCCTCACTAACCCACCTCTCTATGCAGGGGCCAGGCCTGCTTCTGCCTCAAGCCTTTGCATGTGCCAGTACCTCCAGAGACATCCTCCTCTCAGACCACTCATCCCTCTCCCCATCCAGGTCTCTGCTGAAACACCACTCATCGGAGAGACTTTCCCTGACCTCCCTTTGTGAAGCACATCCACCTCCTTATTCTCTATTACCCTCACCATGCTGTATCTGGGCCCCTCCTCCTTACTGCTCCTTATACACACATGCCCATTCATTGCTTCTCTCCAACACACTGCACTGGACAATGTAAGCTGTGTGAGGACACATTTGATTTTTGGTCATTTTTTTCCCCTGTTTTAGTCACTGCTGTTTCCCAACACCTAGAACATACTAGATGCTCAGAAACTATTTGTTGAAGGTATAAATGAAAATGCACAGCATTAGCATTTGCCAAATGGTAACTGCTCTTATGTTAAGAGGCTGTGCCTTCATTTGGGGTCAGCTCCTGACATGCAAGTCAGTATTCTTTCATTACGTTGACTCTACCACTTCAAGTTAAGCAAGAACACGTGCACACTTTTGTAGCATTTTATAGTTTGTAAAGCGCTTTCACATGTAATTATCTTGACTTTAAGTGCTTCTCACTATGACTGTCCAAGTAGTTCAGGCAGGGAAAACCAGTAAGAAAGTGTTAGCATCCAACCTAGGTTTTCTGCTCCTCAGCCCCATGCCCTTGTCTCTCTCACACGCACCCTCCCTGCTTGGTGAGATGCTGGCAGTACCTGGCAGGAAGGGAAGAACTGGCTTTGCCCTCCGAGTGTTCACAGCGTTCAGCCTGCACCAGGACATGAGCAGACATGTGTGGGGCTTGAAGGACGACAGGTCAAAAGTGCAAATAAAATGCTCCCAGCAGTGGTATTTCTGGAGAAATAGGATATATCCTGGTCCTCATCCCAAGGGGAGCTATTGGTAGGAGCTGACCACTCAACTCCACATCCTCCTCCACTGGCATGCACACCAATCCTTCTGAAAGTTTTGGAACAGAAGCTGAGAGGATAGAAAGGGCAGAACAACAGCTGAATCCTAGCTGCTGCCCATGAGAATGAGGGGTGTTTTTGTTTTTCAAAGTAACAAAGGCTGGCCCCACCCAAGACCAATTAAAACAGGAGTCAGCAAAGTATGAATACGATGGGCATCTTGTTTCAAGCTCCTTAGGTGATTATAATGGCAGCGATTGTTGCAAACCAGTGGTACAGTGCCTCACCATTGCAAAGCGCTTTTTCTTCCACTATCTCCTTTAATCATCCACAAGGTCTCGGCTGTAGGAGGGACAGGCATACATATCCCAAAGTTAGAGGAAAAGAAACAGGCAGACAGATGGACTGACTCCAAGTCCCCCAGTTAGCTAATGAAAGACAAAACTGGGACCAAGCATGCTTCAAGAAACAAGCAGTCAAGTCTGCAACTGTGTAAGCCTCCTGACTTAGTGGGCTTCCGAATCACCCATGGATCTTGTTGAAATGCTGATTAGGCTTCAGCAGATGTAGGGTGGGGCTGAAGAATCAGCGTTTCTAACAAGCTCCCAGGCGATGCTAATGATCTATGGACCACCCTTTTGGTAGTGAAGACCAAACAAACATACCTCAATAGTAACTAAACTGAATCCATCCTTGTTTCTCCATGTGGGGAAGGCTAGGAACCTTTCAACAGCCTCCCAGCAGTGTTCTCAGTTGGGCCAAGTCCTCTACCACACTATGCAAGCTCTGTACCACAATCAGCTGGCACTCCCAGCCTCTACCTATGTACACCAAGTCAATCTCATCACATTCCATGAAGCATTATGCAGAGCCCATTCACTATCACCACCAATACACACACACACACACACACACACACACACACACTCCAAAACTACTAAGATCTAGGCTACTTCATGACTCACAACCTTCCAAACAAACCCTTCTGTCTGCTCAGAAAACACTGGTGTTAGATTCCCACATCAGTAGCAAAGATGGCCCTTACCATCATTTGTCAGGTTGGAATCGATTACATCCTGACACCACTCCATTCTCTGAGATTACCCCTTTATTATTCGGGGGGGGGGGTACACTATTCCTGAGGTCATTTTTAAATGTTTTGTGTGCCTTTTAAATATCAGCTGCCACATATATAGAGAGACTTCAAATGACTGCCTAAGATATTCCATTTTAGCCTTAAATCTTTAAATATACTTATGAATTTTTGACTTTAACAGATTGCCTAATGTCTCTTCCTTCATAATGGAAATAGATCCCAGGGAATCCTCATTAACTCTATCTTCTTGGGGCACTCTTCTTGAGATGGCCTTGTATCTCAAGATTCAGCACCCCAGGTGCTCCCCATGAGATGTCCTTAGTTTCTGGTCCTTGGGCCTAAGCACGGACCTGGGCCAGTATGCATCAAAGGACAAGGGAACCATGTTTCTGCTTACCTGAAACACGTTTTTCTCCCACCAGCCTTTGAACCACCAACAGCCAGAACATCCTCCAAGTAGCTAAAGTCTAACTACGTGGCAGGTTCTGGTCCTGAAGCCTTGGTCTTCCCTGCCCAACACACTCCCCCTTGCTGAATGTCTACAGCCCTCAGTTTGAACCATGAATTTTAGCAACTAATTAAACACAACCATATCATAGAAAAGTCTTGTCTCCCCAGCAAGGGAGGGTTTGGCCCATATCCTACCCATTCACGTGTCTGGTTTGATGCTGTGCATGAGCAAATGCTCAGTACTGAACTCCTGATTGACTGAGAGTGCTGACAGTGGATATGTTTGGTACCAACATGCCACCACTGCACGCCCAGCTCTGATCAAGCAAGTTGCCAGTCTAAGAATGCCCTGGCACAACCACCAAACCTCACCATTCTCTGCTGCTGCCAAGTCTCTTCCCTCTTTACCTATGCATGACATCACACCTAAATTTGATCCAGGAAAAAAATACAGTAATCCAAATTTTTCCATTACAAGATCACCAACACCACAAGCAAGGAGGGGCAACCTAAGAGTGTAGTGACCTCCATTCTAGAAAGCCAAGAATTCCTCCCATGTACACGATCATAGCAAATCCTCCCAACTAAGGAAATAACTGAAGGGGAACACTCTTCCCTTTTTTTCCCCCTAAAAGCTTGAGAAAGCAAGGATGAGTTCTAGTGTCCCTAACTGTGGTCTTAATTTCAGGTTTAAATCTAAGGAAATTGGGCTCATTGTACTTACCCCCCATACCTGCTTCTGAGATTACATCACTTGCTAACATGTCATGTGCTTTACCACGCTGGTCATTACATCTCTTGAACCAAGGCTGATTTTGTCTCAGCTTGTCATACTAGAGAGCACTGTTTCATACCATTTTACATATGCCCCCCCTTTTGCACAAAGTTCACATTCAGATACTTCTATGTATAATTATTGATCTTTATGTACAGTCTAACTTTCTATGCCACAGTTAGGACAGATGAAAAGGAATTCCCAAATGGGTAGTAGTGAGGCATTAAAAATTCTAAACCATACCACTATAGAAAAACCCATTTCTATTCCAGTATTTATTTTTCTGCATCTTGCCTAAGTTCTCCTCAGTGTTTACTAAAATCTTGACAAGTGGACATGTCGTCCTCTATCCCTCTACTGAGATATTAAATAGCCACCCCAAAATGAGCAGGATATATTACAAATATATGTATATTGATGACCCAGCTGCTATTTGTACATTTGAAGTATGACATCTTTACTCCTGTCATCAAGCAGAAGTAATTAAGAATAATCAAGTGGGTGTTAATTGGATGTAATGAAACAATCTCCAGTCAGCCTGAGCCTACTATTTGCCTCCTACTAATAATTATGAACACTAAACACTCGTGCTAATCTCCTTCTTCTTACAGAAGCCAAACAGAGATACAGTATTTACTTAGCTAATGGCTTGTTTTGTCTGCAATTTAGTCTGTTTTAAAGCTAGGAAACTCATAATTTGCCAAGCTGTCACCAGCTGCTGGGCCCAGACCAGGGATATAGGATTCTCAATGACAACAGTTCAGGGTATGTTGTCTGAAATGAGAGGACAGATATTAATTAAGCTAACCTCCAGCTGCAACTGTACCTGGGCATGTCGATGCAAAAAAAAAAAAAAAAAATCAATGTTCTAAGTCTGCATTAGTCAAAAGTACTTGTGGACCATGCACTCATTATTGCCCAGGGCTTCATCAAAGAAAAGAGTTTCCACATGTAACCATCAGGAGGTCTCTATTTTGCTCTTTAGAACAATCTCCAGAGGCCTCTGCAGCCACAGAGCTAGGGACTGGCCTTTGATCATATTACTTCAGGAGAATCTTGGCTGTTGGATGACTATTATACAGGAGTGAACCGAAAGTGTCTGATCGAGAGTGACCATTAGAAACATATTACTGGCCATTAAGCAGATGGTTAGATGTTTTTAAAGAGCTCTTACATAGTAATAGAATCCAGAGTCATTGACTATATTTATTACTCTCCCATGAAAGTGGAAAAAATAAAAAGACTGAATGTTTGTTCCAGAGGTGGTTAATTTCATTCTCCCAGGATCACCAGGAGATCACATGCAGACTAGAAACTAGCAGCTGGTGATAGGATTTTAAAACAGGCTTCTGAACAAGATGATTAAAGTTAAATTCCTTATCAGAACTCAGGTGGGATTCTAAATGAAGCCCCTTGCCTGATGGTAGTGGAATCAGAGTTATAAAACAAATATGCATCTAAACCATAGGCCAGCAAACTTTTTCTGTAAAGCTTAAATATTTTAGACCTTACAGACCACAAACCATACGTCACCATTACTCAGATCTAAAGTTATGGCATGGAAGTGGCCATGGAGGATAGTAAATGAATTGGCATGGCTGTTTGCCAATAAAACTTTATTTATAAATACATAAGCCTGCAGGATTTGGCCTATGGGTCATAGTTTGCCAATACCTGAGTTGTACCACACTGAAACCGGCTGTGTTACAGATGATATTTTGAGGGAAATGAGTTCTCCCTACTCAGGCCTCCATCAATAACCCCTATTTTACTTCACAAGTGTAGAGTGGAAGAGAGCCAAAGCATAAGAGACTCTTAAAAACTGAGAACAAACTGAGGGTTGATGGGGGGAGGGTGGGTGATGGTATTGAGGAGGGCACCTTTTGGGATGAGCACTGGGTGTTGTATGGAAACCAATTTGACAATAAATTTCATATATTGGAAAAAAAAACAAGTGTAAAGAGACCTCATTTTGTATAATACATTTTTGAAAATGTGCTTAAATCAATATATTCTATGTTGCATCCTACTTTCCATTAATACACACTTTTATATGAAGTTTATCCCCATTTTGGGATGACACTACAATGAACAGGAGTCAACACCCTTCTACTCAGCAAGTATTGCTATAGGGCTCCATTCATAAATACTTATGTTATTTTGCTATTATTTATATATTTATATGTATATATAAATATAAATTTTATATTATATATGTTATATAATGTATATGAATAGCCATATATACATCACTTCTTCTGTTTCCTTTGTTCATAACTTCAAACATTGAGTTTTCTTAAAGGCAAACCATCTGTAATTATTGGTAAACAAAATCTGTCCATTCTAGATCCACTATTAAATAGGAGTACATAACTTACTACAACAGAGGTATCCCTTAAATATTACAAAATCTGGAAGGATTTTATTGAACTTCAAGGCAAAGTGAAAAGACACAACGACCCAGGGGTGAAGGACTCTAATGTTTTAGTCTCAGTTCTTTTGCTTAATAACTGTGAGACCTGGGACATATTATTTAACCCCTCTGAGCTTTGGTTGTTTCTAAAAAATGAAGGAGTTATATCAGAGGATGGCTAGAGTCACCTCAAGCTCTCATATCCTCTGACCAGTAGACAGAAAATAGCTTAATTAGCTTGCTTGATTACAGGATGATATTAATGAGGCCAAAGGAGCAAGTTAAATAGGCATGCAAGGCTAGCTAGTTTGAAATAGAGCAAAATACGGTCATACAGGTTATAACTCAACTTGGTTGACTAACAGTGCATGGCTAGTTCAGTCCTCAAATCAACAACACACATAATACATGATAACAGTAAGTCACAAACAGCTTTATATAACAGTATCATTAATATTTTTATATGACCACTAGACAATACAACCAGGTATTTCATCCTACTTCTTTCCAGTGATGTGGTGAAGGACCATGTCTCTCCAGCATGTCCTGGACCAGTCCATGGTCCTACTGTGCATGATCAGAATGCAGTGCACACCATGTGTGATTCACTATGTAAATGTGACAACAGCTAAACTGGTCTATACACTGCTTAACAAGACAAATCCAGGGATCACATGCCTAGATGTCAGGCAATGTCAAATTACAGTAAAAGTTCCTAAATAATTATGTTCTCTTTCTGCACTTATCTTGTCCTGGACTAGTAGTCACTTGCAGACCATGTCAACAAGTAGATAAGGTCTTCCAGTTACTACTTTATGGTATGTAGATGAGAACAAGCTTAGAAGAGGCAGGAAAACAAAATTAAATGTAATATCACCATTTTTTCTTCTTCTCTTTTTCCATATCTCTATTCTCTCCCTATAACCCAGTTCTCCTTGGAAAGTCCAACTACCCATCTTCCAGGTCTTAGCTGTATTTGCTGAGCCATTCAACAAACATTTACTCAACGACTTCTGCGTGCCAGGCACTTGGGAACCAGAGGTGAAAAAGACAGATTTGGTTACTGCTCCAGTGGAGTTGATGGGTTTCTTTTGAAAAGGCACATCCTAGGCATATATGTTTATACCACGTCTATGTTAAGTGTAGCAAAGTAGAAAAAGTATATCACCTACCAATACTCAGTCCCAATTTATTAAGCACCAAATATCCACTAGACAATCTGATGGCTTTTCAGGTGTAAAAAAAGAATGAGAAAATGCCCCTGTTTTCAAAGAGCTTACAGTATAGAGGACTCTTCCATGGGATCTTTCAAGTTGGTGAAGAACCGAAACTTCAATATCAATTCTATTTCCGTAAGTTCTGTGAGGCTCTCATCACGTGGCTGTCTACACCAAGAGCTTCCACCTGGGCCTACTTAGATACACAACAATCTTAGCAAACATACTGTACTTTAACTAAAAGGGTCCTCACAGACACCTTCTAACATTTTACTGATGAAAAAACTGAGACCTGGAAAGGTAAATGGACTTGTCCAAAGTCATACAACTAGCAGGTAAAATTAGGCTCTAACAGGATCATGTTCAAAGTGGCCTCACTGGGTCTAGCTCCAAAGTTAGCCAGTATATTTGCAAAGTCGGTCTGCCAGGTAAACAAACATCCCAGCTTCTGCAAAATCCTTCCATCAAATACATGGCAATAGGATGCTGCAGCAGCATCACTGCATAAGGAAGCTTGATGATGCCCTAAGAGGGCCTGGGTAGACCTGATGTCCTCTCCAGATCTTCTGACCTCATGATTTCCATGATGTTAAATGTTCCTTCTGGTCCCCAGCTCTATCATATAAACATTACTCCACTACTTTGGAAATCTAGATACCCTACTAGAAAAAAGCAGACTGCACACAGTAAGAGGGTGAAAGTTGTGCCATTACAGGCAGACCTTGCATTATTCCTTTGAACAGCCAGGGTCAGTTTCATATAATAATGGAATCCAGAAGCTTCCAACACTCCTGGCTCTAGGTCTAGACACAAACTTATGCATGATCTCTCATCCAAGTCCTATCAGCTTTTGATCTTCTTGGTTCTCCACCTGCCTTTCCTGGACCACAGCACTTGTCACCTGGTGCTGTGCTCCCACTAAGACCTTGGACACCATTCCTATTAGCCAGTCTCCAGCAGCCCTGAGAAAATGGCCCTTTGGATGATATCCAGACCACAAGACCCTATCTAAGCTTAAACCTCCCACACACAGTACAGGGGATTTGTTCAAATTATCCACACTTCACATGATAACACCCTCACCCCACCCACCCATGGTCCTTCCAGTCACCATCCTAATCGTGGAGGAGAGCTTTCATTGAACTCTATGAAATCTTCCATTAACACCAACCTACCCAAGTCTAAGAGCTCTTCAAATTCATTAACAAGCTTCAACATAAGACATACAAATGCTTATATATGTCCCGTAAATGGAGAACCAGATTGTCAAGGTAGCCAAGAACAAAAAAATAAAAATTCAAAACCAGCTTACAGAAGGTCAGAATTCCTCTAATTAACGACAAATACCTCACAATGAATAGCTTGATGAAGACAGGGCTCAGCACCACAATGAGATTTTTTCTTCTATTTGCAGAGCAATGAAATCATTAAGGTAATAGATCACCATTCCCGCTAACAGAATCTCTTAGTGTCATCTCCTTCAGTGTGCATGCAAGCAGAAGACACACATCTATTGTCTCTTACTTCTGGAAGTTGTAAATGTAGGGAAATTGTCATCATTAAATTGAATGTAACAGTCCTCTTCCCCTCTCCCCCTTTTATTCTTTCACTCTGTTCCTCGGCTCAGTCTGACACATACCTTGTAAATGTCAACACAAAAGTATGTCCTGAAGACCAATGGGCAGAAAGTTCTGATTACCAGCAAAAATCCATCATGTGATACCGAACAGTCACCCCTGCAGCAAGAGGAAATGATAATTGCTTTGCCGTGCAAGGTGGAGAAGCTGACCTCAAAGTGTCTCTGGTGGTATTAACATATAATGAAGATGGGTGCAGACAAAGGCTACTGCTGAACACACCAGGGACGCCATCAGACATCTTCACCTCTGAGGCATTGTTGTTAAGGAACATAGGCAACTCTAATTATAGCCTACTCTTCATGTTCCAACATCTTAACCCAGAGCCTTCTCCATTCAACCCTAGTGGGGAACCAGGAACCTCTCACTGGGCCTAGAGGAACCCTAGAAAATTCTCAAACAGGGATTAGGAAGGGTTCACACCAGGAAGCCAACCCCTTTGGGGAAAGAGGAAGGAACATGGCAAGTGAGCTCTGACCAGGGAGTGCCTGACTGGTTTGCTGCAGAGAAGAATGTGTAGCTTTGAGGCCATCAGCATGTAGCTTGAGAGGTCACAGACAGAGCTCCTCTGAGCAACCAGCGTGCTGAGCCAGCAAGGGGAAGGAGGCAGCTTCCTGACCTGAGGAATTCTGCAGGAGGCCTTGCATTCCATGGGTTGTCAGGGGCTGTCATTGGGCCACAAGGACTGTTTGGCCTTGAGCATTAGTTATGTTATGTAAATTACCCTTAATGAAAGTGCGGCCTTGGTCCATAAAAACTTAACAATGCATTTATCTTCATTTGAGCGCTCCCCAGCAGCCACCACCTCCCTTTACAGACCATATTAACTGGGCTTTCATGGCATGTCCCTGTCCTCCACAGCCACCGTCAGGAGAGCCCCAGAAGACGGCAAAGAGTTGGCTTACACTTAACAAGACAAATGTGCCACCGTGGAGGTGGCATCAGGTGGCCCGAGTGCACATACAGGACGGCAGAGCAGATGCAGCTCTGCCCATCCCTCCTCCCCAGGCCCTCTTTGTGAACAGTGTTCAGATGGCTGGAACAGATAAAACTTAGTTTTGCATTCTTGAGAGCTGGATGTCACCTCTGACTCATCAGCAAGCATTTATTAAGTGCCTCCTGTGTACACAGCCTACAGCAAAGATCTCTCTCTCTCCTTGCATGTAATAAGCAGGCAATGGTTTCTCACTCTGAGACACCCCATTTGAGATGCCCAAATCAAACTTCAAGGCACTTCGCAGCTGCTGTTTTCAGTTCTATGCCAATCCCCAACTTGGAAGAAGTCTCAAAAAAAAAAAAAAAAGTCAGTCTGAAATCCTCAGGTACAAGTTTCAGTACAGGTTCCCAGAGTTGAAGAGGACAAGAATTGAAATTATATAGCAACTGGGAGAAGAAGAAGTTTGGTCTGTCTTACCCTGAATGCAATCTTCATAATTACAAAACATTTTAAAAGTAAAACACCTTACCACTGCATGTAAAACCTTCCACAGACTGATGCTGCTCACTTCCCAGGCTCAGCTCCATCCCTGTCATTTTCTCCTGAATAGCCACAGAGACCTCTTCCCCAGGGCCTCATAATCACCAAACTCTGTCTAGTCAAGAACCTTTCACTTGCTGCTCCCTCTGCCTGCACTGTTCTTCCCTCTCTCCTTTCCTAATTAACCCTGCATCCTTCAGCTCCCCAGGGAAAATCCCTTTATTGGGGAAGCCTTTCCAAAGGTCTGGGAGTCAAATTAGGTCTCACTATGGCACCACGTCCTTTTCCTTCCCAATCCCTGCCCCAGGTGTGAGTGAACATCTGTTCCTCAGTGATCGCATGTGTGATTATTTGATGACCTTCACCTCCACCGGACTGTAAGCTCCATGAGGACAGCAGCCATGTTTACTTTTCCTACCACCAAACCGCTAGCACCGAGCACACAGCAGACAGCTAAAACAATGATACGTTATCCATACCCATCACTTCCTCTCCGCGACTATGGAAATGACACCAAGAAAAGAACTATGTTCACATTCATTGGACAATAAGAAGTGAGAGACCCCAACAGTGACCGAACACTAGAAATAGCCACCAGGAAAAGCCAGGTAGACTTTAGGTGAGAACATCTTCAAGAATAAGTCACCCCTTCCCAACAGGACAGTGGGCAATTGGGTGAGGTGACCTTTCTCAAACCCTGCCATTCCCATGTTGTCTGTCCTGGCAGCCTGACTGTGGAGCCATGGCAGCTGTATCTTATCACCTGGTCTGGAAGCAGTTCTACTCCGCAAGTGCAAGTCCAACTTTTACCCACACTCTTTGTTGTGCTACCTGGCTGCCAGGAAGAAGACAGATTGTTGTTTGTTTTCCAGGAAGCAAAATACATAAAATAACTATGAGGCACCAGGCTGGCAAAGAATAATTTCCTGAAAGTCAAGAGCCAAAATGACTTGGTTGCCCTGCCCCAAAGCCTAGGAGAGGAAAGGGTACAATCCCCAATGAAGAGAGATGTACTTGCAAAATACCTCTCTCTCTCTCTCGCCTAGATATCAAAGGAGTTGCATTGAATTAGTTGGCCACAATTTCCTGGAAAAGGAGATTATCCCAATTTGTTCACCTCACAAAGGAATTGTGTGAATCCTATTTGACCCCTGTTTTTCCAATCTAGGGTATGAATTTAGCTAGCTTTGAAAATGTTTTAGGGCTTCCACAGAAATTTGTAAAATGTCAGCGTGAAAATTTTAATTGAGTTATTAGCAATATCTCTTCTTTGAATGACCTTTTAGTACTCCTTATAACATATCACCTCCTTTTACTACCTTCTGGCTGACAGTTTCTAATATATTCCTTCTTCCTAGATGATATCATCTGTCCTTGGGTGGAATTAACTAAAGCACTCTACATTCAGAGGCTGACATTAATCCATAGCCCCAGATTTGTAACAGCTGCTGGTATAAACACTATTTCCATACATAGGGTTTTAACAATGACTAGAAGAAATGCATAGTATTCGCTGGACACTGGTGACATGCAAACAAACGAATCAGGGTGACAAACACCAATGATTTCTTTTTAATTTTTAATCGGCTGAAACAGTATACGTGCTGCACAAATCTAAAGGAACACTGCTAGCTTCATGGAGATACTGTATTTCTCTTAAGAACCACACGTGTAGAAGCAGCTAATCAAAAGAGGACATTATAAGGATGAATGGCAAACAAGTTGTTGGTTGAAGTAACTTTCTGATACTCAATAAAGAAAATACAGAAAATACAGTCCCATATTCTTCATAACCAAGACATTTTGCATCATTCCAAGAAATGGAAAAAGTAAATCAACATGACATGTGGATACAAAAAGGTACATTCAGAGTTGAGAATCACCAAACAGGGAAAAGATAAATAAAGCCCGTCCCCCCCAAAATTCCTAAGTCCAGTGGTTTCTCTTAACAACCTCCAGGCACCCAAACCACATGCCCTTATGTGAAAATGACCAACAAAAGGGCAGGAGGCCCGGATGTCCTCCAACTCCTCTGAATCTGCTCCTACAGACTTTATATTCCACTGGAAACAGGCACGTATATATCAGTGCAGCCACAAGTAGTGACATCTATAGGGACTTCACTGGCATTTTCCATCAGCTCAACCATGTTATTTAGAATCCGAGGTGGTAATGACCAGGTGAATGCCAGACTGCTGATGCAGGTCCCAGAGCTCGAGGTGGCTGATAATTAAAGTGTTGTTACCCTTACTGCGTGGTGGGAACACAGTGGTGGGAAGAGAAAATTTCCAAGGGTAAAAGAATCTGCAAGCGGACCTAGGGGAAGCAAGATTCTACAGAAGCCAAGTTGGAGTTCAGGAGTTCTGTCCCAGTGCCTCACACTACACTCTGTGCTCACAGACCTTCATGAGAAAATGCCAACCCTGTCTTCACACCACCGGACACCTTGCATGACTCAAGTCACAAGATGGCCACTACCACCATAGTAGGATATTGTGAAGGGTGGCCATAATGTGACATTTCAGTGGGGAGGGGATTGAGCATTCACCTGATGATACGAAGGTCATCACTGTTAGTAGTCACCTGGGGAAACAGGTATGTGTCCGGGTGAGCAGCAAGATCCAATAGAGTCCTAGGTAAGCGTGAGAAAAATACCTCCCTGGTTTGGATTCATAAGGTGCCAAGCATCTAGGAGGGTGCTGCTTCCATGCTGTGAATTACGGAAAGCAAAAACTGCAAGTGAGGGCCCAAGGGGACTGTTAGAAACTTGACAGTGTTCACAGCCCCGAGAGGAGGCTGCTCAAGGCACAATCAGAACTCTGGGCTCTGCAAGCCAGTACTCAACTCCTGGTACTCCCTTGATATCTCTGTGTTATCCCCAAGAATTGGTCCAGTCTGGCTCAGCTGTGCCAGCACACAGTGAGAAAACAACTTATCCCAGGGACCAGTGTGGCTGCATCCAACACGGAAAATCAGGGCAGTTGAATCATCAGCCCCTCTCCTTCAACAGATTTCTGCTAATTGTGGAAGGTTCTGAGTTTTCCTCTGACCAAGTAGTACTTTCTCCCTATTCTACTACCTCCAAGTATTTAAAACTTACCCATTCTATTACTCTCTAAGCCAGTTTGCCTGTTAGACTAATCTAAAACCAGTTAATGGGTCTAATTATTTATTTCTCTAAGTAATATATTTCATTCACTCATTCATCCACTCAACTTACTGCCCATTTCCCATTAACCTAGCACTGCATTGAGTATGAGAGCTATAAATGCAAATAGGATGTGATCCATGTTCTCCAGGAGCTCACAAACTAACCAGGAAACAACCTCATAACAGAAACTTAACTTAAACTTATGCCACCTCTGGTAAGGGAAACATCATGGTTCAGGGGGCTGTTTTGGAGGATGTCTAAATTACAGCAAGAAAGCAGATGCATCCTCTGCCCAGGCATGATGCCAGCCCCCTGCACAAGACTCCATGTTACAGGAAGAGATTCAGGAAGCAGTAACAAGAAAATCAATTTCCCTCAGTGAGGAAAGGGGACTGCAAGCCCAGCAGGTAATGAGTTCCACCAGTCCTGGCCTTGCACGATAGAAGGTGGACCTCATGGCAAAGAATATGAACAAGACAGTCATACAGACATAGGTTCTAGTCTGTCTAGAACCACCCCAGGAAAACTACTCATCCGAGGCAAGCCTCGGGTTTGCTCACAAGTAAGACATGTTAACAACGCATGCCCCTGTCCTTGTTGTAGAGTACATGGTTCTTAAGTGTGGCCAGTGGCACCAAAGTCACCAGGGAACTTATTAGAAATGCAAGTTTTTAGCCTCCACCGCAGACCTGAATGAGAAACACAACTGATTGTGATACTCTTGAAAGTTTGGAAAAGACAGATGTATACATTTAAAGGACGGATGCTTATGGAGTGCTTTGCAAAGTGCCAGACATACAGGAAGGTCACATGTATGGTAGTTGCATCATGATGTCCTGGGAAAGTGATGTAGAAAAGGACATGAGGAGGAGTTCATCCTTGCCAGAGGTCAGAGCCAAAAGGGAACATCAAGTGCCCCAGAACCCCCAGTGATTATCAAAATGCAGATCCCTAGGCCACACTTCAGGCCCATGATTATACACTTGTAAGGGGAAGATCTGGGATCTACAGCCTCTTACATAGGCATCTATAAGGTAAGTACTCTCACCACTTTGGCATGGGGTGCAGGCATGGGGGGTGGCGTTATTACTGCTTCTTATTTTGATTATTCACTTATTTATTGCTTATGGCTGCATCTACCTCAGGATAGTTCCTACAAGAAGCCCCCTCTCAAGACCTTCTTTCTGACACTGTGGTACACAGCTTACTCTTTCTCATCTTCTCCTTTTCTCTCTTCCGCCATATCCCTCCCCCAACCCCCATCCAACTTCTGGCTTCATCACTGCCCCTATCTCCAGCCTTCTTTCCCTTCTGGTGTACTCTTCAAAATCACTCCCTGGGTGATATTTCTAAAATATAATCTAAGTATCTCATTCACACTTAAAAATGAAAACAAACAGAAAGCAACCTTCATTGCCCGCCCCCACCCCTGCCAAGGAAGGCTTTACAGCACAGAATTCCAAGTTCTTAGCCTGCCCCTGCAAGACCTTCCCCGGGCTGAGTCCAGGCTCCACTGCGCCCACTTCTCTTCAGGCATCATGTATCGCCACCAGGGTCCACTTGCTCCTCCCCATTAAGCCTTGCTCTTCCCCAGAAAGAAATGACCCTCTGCCTTTCCTCCAGAGGCTGAACCTCTTGTCCTTCCCCGAACTCCTCCATTACTAATTTGACTATGAAAGTGTCTACTGTTTTCTTTGCTAAACCAACAGCTCCAAAAAGGTAAAGATTCATTTATTTATAGACTACACCTTGAAAAATTCCACCAAAATAATCATGGAAGAGTTTGGAGAGGCAGTAGTGGCCTCCTCACTGCCCTCCTCTTAACCAACAGGCTGGGGTAACCACCACTCTCCCAACCCTCTCTAAAACACATAAGGATGTTAAGTGAATCTGGATACAACATGCACGTCACCATTGTCCAAGGTGACTGGGGTGGTAGATGGTTGATACTGGCACAGCAAAGCTTCTAGGTACATGTGGAACTGATGTTGAATAAATGCTCAGAATTATACTCCCTGCCTACCTCCATATGCACACACAGGTATGGCACATGGCAGCCTTGGGCTCACGGAACTGAACTGGTAGAAAAAATTGAAGCCAAAATGTGAATGAAGTAGTTGTGTCTGCCCACTCACCACACTGAGTGGAGCAGAATGAACCTTCCATCATTTACCTTCTGTCATTACTACCTATATTTTACAAACCTCAGTTCACCAGGTGATTTTGATCATCTGACACTACTATTAAAAGTTTTGCCGGGGCACCTGGGTGGCTCAGTCAGTTGAGTGTCTGACTTTGGTCCAAGTCATGATCTCACAATTCATGGGTTCGAGCCCCGCATCAGGCTCTCCAGCTTGGAGCCTGGAGCCTGCTTCAGATTCTGTATCTCCCTCTCCCTCTGACCCTCCCCAACTCGCACTCTGTCCCTCTCTCACAAAAATAAAAATAAACATTAAAAAATTAAAAAAGTTTTGTCAACATTGTACGTCACAGTATTGAGGAAAAAAGCATTCAATTCTGGTAACAAAATACCTAGGTCTGTTTGACATTTAACTCCACCTTTTATTAGCAGTGTGACCTTAGACAAATTGCTCAAACTTCTGGGCCTCAGTTACCTCAGCTGTAGAGTGGAGTCACTACTCCATGTTGGACCAAAATGACAGTTGCTTTGAGGATCATCTGACATAATAGAGAGGAGCATGCTTTGTCAATATAATTCATTTTTCCCTGACCAGTCTGCCCCATTTAAAAAACTTATCCCACATAGTGATGCAGGTGTCTAGATACCGTTTCCTCTTTTCTGACAGTGTTTGTAATGGAACTACATCAAACTGCTCTTCAGTTTTTCTGTCTTTCAGAGTCTAGGCCTGTGAGATCACTTCCATCCTTCTGGAATAGTTTTTCGAATGTGTAACATGCGATTGTCTCCTGTAATGCTTCTTGGCTATAAATGAACTTCAACTCCTTCTTTCCTCCTTCCTTTACTCAGTTATTTCATTCTTACTGATCAGTTCAATTTATCCACATTTTTCTCTTCATGCAAACACCTTTTAGTCTTAAGGAGGCTTATTGGGTGTAAGAGGATACAGCGAGCATGGGGATGAGAGAGAGGTCCAGTGAGGGCATATATGGGTCTCTACAATACTTCCATAAATGCTGCCAACTGGAAGGCAGAGAAACAACAAAGGGTTGCTTTGTTCTAAACACAAACATGCCGCTTGGTCATTCTGCCCCTTCCTTAGACCTACTGCCTCCCATCCACACACTAGATCTGGTGCTACAGGAGGACAGGAAAGTCGTGGTTAGTCACAATTTTGCCACAATTTTCTCCTCGCTGCTACTCCCTGCTTTTGACATAAGCTGGAAGACTGCCAGGGCTCAGAGAGAAAAACTCACCAAAATGATCATAAAGCCATTTAGGAAGATATGAGCATGATCAACACACTAAATAATAATTACTCACATTTGTATTCCCTGCCAATCTTCATATACAGCGTATAAATGTAACCTGCTCCAAGTGAATCACCTGGTTCTAAATGCCAGAGAGTCACAGTCCTAGGATTCTGACAAAGTAACCTACACATCTCATGCCACGGGCTTATAACAAAGACAATGCTGTGAATTGAAACCCCAGGAACAAAGCCAGTTGGAATTTTTAAACATTTACTCCAAACTTTTCATTATGGGTTATATTCTTCTCAAATATTTCATCATGACTTTTTCCTCTCTCTCTGGTTTAAATCTCAATCACTAAAAGGAATGATTCGACAGCAATAATGTAGAAACAAAAGGGGAGATTAAATACAAATTAAGCTTTCATTTGTACTGTTTTTCCAGACTGAATTAAAGTGATTGAGCTAACTTTGGTGTAAAGTAAATTTTACAGCTGTTGGAAATGATAGAATGTAAATTGGATTATACTATTTAAATATTTTACAAATAATTGAAATGGCATTCTTATAAGTTATGTTCAAATATTCACGTTCAAACACAGTAGATCATGCTGACTGGCTCCAGATATATATCTTTCCTTCTGCTTGATATTTCTTCCATTACCAAAATGAAACTCAAAAAAATTCACAGAGATAGGTCAGAGGGTACCCATTAAGATCGTGGGAATGAAAAGCCATGATGGTATAATTTAAGCTATTCAAATTAATTCATTCCAACAGATATTTATTGATCACAGAGTGCAGAGCAAGCTAATGGATACAAGGGAGAAGTAAAACCAGTCTTGCCCTGAAAGTGCTTACCATCTCCTACAAGGAAGGAACATAAACCAAATCAAATTATGCTACTTAAAGCAAAATAACACAAATGCATAACATACAGGAAGGCAGGGGGGAGGCTTAACAGGGTGGGTTTGGAAAGACTTTATGAGAAAGATATTTAAGCTAGGTTTTGAAGGATAGATAGACTTTCCGCTAGATAAACAGTGTAAGAAGCATGTATGAAAAGCAAAAGAGGCATAAGTAGCCTCAATTCATGGGAATAAGAAAACATGGGACATGTCTGGAGATTAGAGAACAGAACAAATCAAAACGACCTAGGATGCCAAAAAAGTAGTGAGTCATTCACCAACATTCATTGATTATCCATGTTCCCATAAGCTCTGTGGGGAAATATAAAGAAAAATAAAGATCACTTCCCTCAAGGAATTTGCATTTTAGTGGATAAGACTTGTAAATAAATACCAAGTAGAAAGCAAAAAGGACCATACAGCGGTATAGATGCAGTGTTTTATAATTTTAGTGGACGGAAAGGTCACTGAGAAGCAATGAGGAGGAGAAGAACCTTGAAGGATCAACAAATGAGTATAAACACATTCATTCACTCACTCACTAAAAATATACATTTATATTTACTTTCCAACTATCTTGGATATTGAGCAAAATAATGGAAACAAAGATGAATAAGACACAGTCTCTGCCTTAAGGAACTCAGTCTGACTGCAGCAAAGGAAAAGGGTGAATAAGAGAATACTGGAAAGATAGGCTACTATCACAACTGGAGAGCTGAGGATTTCAGAGCACCAACAGTCTTATGTTGTGAAGGCTTGCGAAACCACTGAAGATGTCTGGCGGCAGCTTTTAGAAAAATGATCTTAGTTTGAATCCCTCTCAAAGCAGAACCTGATGAGCACATGGATGCAGGGGGTTTATTTGGGAGATGATCCCAGAGGGATCAGGGGAAGAGGAAAATCCAATGCTGGGGTACATTATCAAGGTCACTGCTCTTGGCAACAGGGCATGACCGAGCCTCCTCCAGTATGCGTAAAAAGCACATAGCAGCCCTCCCAGAATGGTCTGTGTGAAGGACAAGAGGCTGGGCACTTACTATCAGCTTTAGTTCCCCAGTGATTGAGGGCTGCCCCTGTGGGGGCCACTTGCTTCCTTGCATGTCCAAGCTGAGCTTAGCTTAGGCACAGAAGCTCATGGCTCCAGGGAAGGTCCTTAGGCGAAAAATGGAAAGACTCACATATTAACATAAGGTGAGAGACACAGTCAACAAGAGTCTGAGCTCACGTGGAACTGTGCACTATGGCCGTGACTGAAACCACAGTGGCTTGAGGAGTTGGGATGGGGGCCCCAAAAGTGTCTGCTAGAATCAAGCAGCAGCCTGCATGCAGGGGAGGATAGAAGGGAAAGTGCCAGGAGAAACAGTCATTGTCTAGCCTAGAAAAGAGAAAGATGATAGGGAACTGAATAAAGGAGGCGAGACTGGTGAGAAGGGATGGATACTGAAATCATCATCAAGGATTAAGCAACTGATGAACTGTGTGTAGCTAAGGAGATACATCATAGATAACTGAGGCTCTAAATACCCATGATGGCACCATGGAAAGGAGGTAAGTGAACGAGAGAACAGCTAAGAGAAGACGATGCCTAGGAGGAACACAGAAATACATGACTAGAGTTTTGGAGAGAGCGAACTGGAAATTGTCAGCAGAGAGATAATAGCTATAGTCACAGTTTTTCTAAAAAGACTATACGTAGGAAAGAGGAAAACAAACAAAGCTTAGAAACTAAAGAAACCTGTACATTTAATGAATGGAAAGGGAAAACAGACAATGAGACAGAAAAGCAGAGGTCACAGCATCAACATAAACAGAAAACAGAATTTCAGGAATGAGAAACTGGTCAATAGGGTGAAAGAGGATGAAATTATAAAGAGCTAGAGCTGCCCACTGAACATCGTGACTGAGAAGTCACTGGAGGGCTTCAAAGGACACAGTACAGCAGAGAGGCAGGCTAACTCCAGGACCTGTTTGATAAAAGTTTAAGGAATAAGGGAGAGAGTCAGTTCTTTTCAATGGTGGCGGGGGCAGGGGGGTGTTCTCCACCTGAATCACATGATGTGCTTTCTGTGACTATTTTCTCAATTCTCCCAAAGGCGGTACCTAACTAGCACCCTTCTAAATGCACAGAAGTGACTATCAGTGCCTTAGGACAGGGATCAGCAAGCTTTTACCATGAAGAGCCACGTGGTTCTTGCAACTACTCAACTCTGCTACCGTAGCACCAAAGCAGCCATCAACAATACCAAAATGAATGGCACAGCTGTGTGCCAACAAAGTTTTATTTATGGACACTTAAATTTGATTTCATGTATTTTTCATGTGTTAAGAATTATTCTTTTTAAAGTGTTTTCAACCTAAAAAGAAATAATAAAATAAAATGCTTTCCACCTTTAAAAAAATGAAAAACCATTCTTGGTCCATGAGCCCTACAAAAACCAATGCTGGGGCCAGATATTGCTTTTAGGTGATAGTGTGCCCCTACCTTAGGACCTTAGAGCTTAGTTATCACCTTAGTTATAACCTGCAGGTGACAGACGCTATTAGATGCTTCAAATAAATGAAGAAGAGAGAAGACAACAGCATGAGAGAGAATTAGGATCAAAAATTTGTTTTTGTGCTTATTTTTAAGAGTCAAGATGGGGCGCCCAGGTGGCTCAAGTCCATTGAGTGTCCTTCATTTCGGCTCAGGTTATGATCTCACGGTTCGTGGGATCGAGCCACGCTCTGTGGCTCTGTGTTATCAGCACAGAATCCCTTGGATTCTCTCTTTCCCTTTGCCCCCCCCCCCCCATCTCTTTCTCTCTCTCTCTCAACTTAAAAAAAAGAGTAGGGACAATACATGCATCATGACAGGCGAATAGGAAACTATCTCTGGAGAGGAAAAATTGAAGCTAAATGGAAAATGGGGAAAACTGGCAGATCCCCATCCTAGATGAGGGAGAAGGGCACAGGATGAGGGGGTGAGCTGGGCAAAGGAGAGGCAGACAGCTTCCTCTGAGAGGGAAGGTGAGGCAGGAAAGGCAGGCTGGAACCAGATTACTGAGAACCTAAAATGCCAACCCAAAGAGTTCACACTTCATTAGGTGAGCAATGAGGAGCTACTGAAGGTGTTTAGGCCAAGGAGTACAGCCCAGGAATCAGTAATACACTGGGTCTCCCCACCACAGACTGAATAAATAAGCCAACACTCTATACATATTTACATAATGGAGGTATGAGCAGAATAGAAGCTGAAAATATGTGATAACAGACTCTCATGCTCAAAAACCTGCTCCACCAATGCATTCTGGGAAGGGAGGATAAGACAAGCTGATATACTTAAAAACAGCCAGTTTGATATATCCATATATAAACATGTTTTTCCTCAAGAATTTGAATATGGGATATAGCAAGAGCCCATGACCTGGGCTTATAGAAGCTTGGGGTTCAAAGCTGGGGGGGGGGTGGAATTGGTGGGGAGTATAGTAACCAGGGCTACATTTCACTCCCATTGTCACTATTAACCATCTGCATGATACTAGAACAGGAAAATGAACGTCTGTGGGCCTCAGCTTCCTCAGGGTCAAATGGGAATTCGAATATTGTTTCATGTACTTCAAAGGTTTATAACAACGATCAAAAACACCTAGTGGACATTAAAATGCTTTAAATATATAACAGCCTACACAGATGGAATACTGTAGCTGGAGAAAAGTTGTGTGATGTCAACTGTCAGAGTCACTTCTCTAGACAGTCCCCTTATCACATATCTGAGTCTTTCTCCCACTGGGCAGTAGTAAATCACTTCAATGAAACTCAAAAAACATCCTGCTTAACTGACCTGCAACTTCCATCTTTTGATGGTATCTTCTTTTCTTAACAGATTTTGGAGAACAGGATACCTTTCCAGGGCTGTGGTTCTGGGGGTAGACTCAAGTCATTTACACAGGACAATATTGTGTGGGTTGAAGAGCCAAGGGGGGACTTCCTGGATAACGTGGCACTTCGGGTGGGCCTTGAAGGCTAGCGGCGATTGGATCCACAGAGAGGAGGCAAGGCTTTCTGAGCAGTGGCACAGGTCAGAGGGCACACGATTGTTTCATTTAGGCCGAGCACCTGGAGGCACTGGGAGCAAAAGCCAAAAAGCCACTAGGCAAGGCTCAGAAATACCCAGCCAACATCAGAGTCCAAGTTAACGAGAAATATTATCTTCCTTGTAGAGTTCAAATTCTGTTTTTGCAGCTGAAATACAGGACATATAATCCTTTAATATGAACAATAATCATAGTTACTGAAAAGAACCGACAGTGGTGAGGCAGTGAGAATAACACCAAAGGCTTACATTCATATTTATTGTTTATTAAAATCTCTCATTTCTCTTAACTCTTTGGTCTATATGATAGTCATGTCAGGTAAGTAAGGCGAGGATAATTTTGCCTGTTGCATTAAAAGGAAAAAAAGAAAACCAGGGCCTAGAGAGGTTAAGTGACCAACGTGAGGTTACACGGCTAGTAACTGATAAGGGAGGACTGCTGTGGGAAACTGGGTTGCCTGCTTCAGAGCCCTGTCATGTTTTTTTATCCATACCTATTACAAATTTTCCCTGTTATCCAAAAGTATAGCATTCCTATGAACACTTTCATAAACGAAAATGGTACAGCACAATTACTATTAACTTATATGGAAAGATTTCCCAGACCCGAGAAACAACCACTCAGGTTTTCCTGGTACCTTCTGACACTTCTTGCTAATGGATGCACATGATAAATCCAAATAAAGGAGAGACGCTTACAACACAGCTCAAAGCTAGGGAGGCTGCAGGCTGAGATGCTGAGTATAGTCTGGGGCAAGGAGCTTGGCTGTGCCTCTCTTACTGCAAGAGGTATGTGCTGCCTCCACAGGCTCACCGCAGAACTGCTGAATGATGTTTTCACCTTTTGCCTTTCTTCATAAAGGTGAAAATCTTCTTTGGATTTCTTTCCATTAGCAGAAACTGATGCTAACAAAGGTCTTGTGTAAAAGCGAAGTGGTATATAATGCAAGGTTTGGAAAAGCAGGGGATACGTGGTAATCACTTGGTTCAATACGGCCATGGGTTTAATCTTCAGATTGGCAATGTCCTCCTGCCAAAAGGAACAGCCACCAACTTTGTGCACTGGCAAAGGGAACGTAGGATGACAGACCAAAATCTTAAGTCAGAGGGGGACAAACCATGGTCCAGGGCCAACTCCTGCCCACTACCTGTTTTTGTACAGCTTGGTTTTTATATTTTTAAATGCTGGCAGGGGGAGGGGGGGGGTGAGGGAAGCTAAATAATAATGACATGGGAAATTACACGAGATTCAACTTTCAGGGTCCACAATGACACTGAACAGAGACAAAGCCACTCATTTATGAACAGACTTGTCGGTTTCTGTGTTGAGTAGTTACAACAGAGACTGTAAGGCCTGCAAAGCAAAACATATTTACTATGGCTGTATGGATCTTTCCAGAAGAAGTTTGCCGACTGCTGTTCTGTCATAGGTCTGAAGCTACAGTAAGGATAAAATAAGGAGGATTGCAGGAGACAATAGAACCAAAAGTTCCAAGTTCCCAGTTATTACACGTCTCACTTGTGAAAACAGGGTTTTGAGGGGGAAATTCTCTAACTGCTGGTACCTCCCCACTGGGTGTTGTTGGGGTTCATGTGACAGTTTCATGACTAAAGCTGCTTCTGACAGTCCCTTTAATTTCTCTTACCCATCCCCCTCCACGTTCACATGGATAGAGCCTTGTTGCTACTTGCAATGAAGATGCTCTGGTGTCAGCTCTAAAATCAGTATCTCACTTCCTCAGACAAGTGGATATTTATTGACAGGGTGTGGGATGGAGAAAGAAAGGAGAGAGACTGCCTGTCCAGAAGGCAGTAACCTTGGAGGAGATGCAATGTCGCCAGCCCTAAACCATCATTCTCACAGATGTACAGCATATTATTTAAAGGGAAACAAATATCAGCCACTGAATGTCACGGCAAGGACACATCTCCTGCCTCTTAACTAAACTTATCAGAGCTGCAGTTTAATATGGTTCCTTTTTCATCCTCCCCTCAAATTCATCTTCCAGGGCAGCTCTTGACACCACCAGCAAACAGTCAAGACGAAGATTTAGTGACGTTTGCTTCAAACAGATCTAGATTTATTGACATGTGGGGCTGGCTTTCTTTCTCGGGAGCTGCAGTACACAGGATTAATTTTAACTGTTCCCGAATGTTCAGCGCTGCTTTGCAAATACCCAAATGTCTGACTGCTCTCTCGTTTCGTGGGGGAGGTCAGTTTTTACCAGGAGCAGGACTCTCATTGGTGGCCTGAGCTTTCTCTAATCACACTGACCATTGTCTTTTTTTAATAAGAGGGAGGAACCTCAGCAAACTTCCTGCCAGAACCCCTTCCCTGTCCACATCCTTTAAGCTACCTTTGTCTCTCTCTGAAATCTGTAAAGAATCTGCCAAACCAGCAAGCAAACTCAGTTGCTACAAAACCTTTGCATCTTGTTGTTTTAACTCTCCCTATTTACCTACTGAGACTTCGGGCCTGAAGCAGGAGGCAGGCTGCTGCAAGCCAGTCCCCCTTACAAGCTGGCTGTGTGTTTTCTGAGCCTCGGGCCACAACGTCAAGCTTTGCCCACATGCCACAAACCCACTCTGTGAGCTCACTTTCTGTGCCACAGTGCTGTGCTGCATAGGGCAGAGGCAGCTAGCTCTGCCAGAGATGCCCACTGGCTGCAGGAAAGCCCGGGGTCTGTCTCCAGACTTTGCCCGCTGGCCTTTTCCTGCCCAGGCCACATTCGCACCAGGACGCAGCAGAAACACAAGAATGAGTGCCGTGTGGGCGCTTGCAAGCACAGTGAAGAGGGGCAAAAGCTGAAGAGGAGAAGAGAAGAAATAAAATCTCCGTCAATCCTCTCCTAACATGAGACTGAAGAACAAATTTGCCGAGCTCTGTTAAAAGATTAACTGCTAAATGAAAAGGAGCTACTAAATGTAAATTTAAAAGTCCAAAAACACCCAAGAGGCATAACTATAATTATTGCTGAGGGAAGCTCTTTAAGACTAAAAATACATTTCCATTAACAATCAAAATTAGTTTTCATTGCTTTTTTTTTCCTGAGCTTTCAGTGAATAACCTTTGATGGTAGTACATGATAATGATTCATTAGAAAAAGTGGATTTGTATTTCAGAAGTATGCACCAAAAAAAAAAAAAATTAGCCAAGAGATTGTTCCCCCATATAAGTCAAGTGGCAGAAGAAGGGAACATTTTTAGAATGAATAATGGCTCTCTATAAAAGCTAATCCAGACAGCAGGTACCCACTTTGACTATCCTTGGCTAACAGAGCTGACAAACACATTTCACCCAAACCTTCAATGACTTAGAAGTGGTGGTGTGGTAGAACATCTTTTCTTCAAGCCCTGGTATGAAGGGATGGGCAAAAGACATCACATTGCCTCAAAATTACCACAGCATTAAAACATTGTTAAAGGAGCATCTAAAACGATGTGTAATGAACAGGTAATTCATAATTATTTTTTCTACATTTTTATTGAGATCTATTTGCAGAGTGAAATGCATAGACCTCAAATGTACAATTCAATCCGTTTTGACAAAATGTATGCACCTAAGTTTAACTACCTGAATCATGACCTAGGACGTTTCTAATTTCCACATCTCTCCAAATTATCTCAGGCTCTCCAAGAAACAACTACTTCTCTGATTTTATCACCCCAGATTAGTTCTACAATGTCATGTAAATGAAATCAGAGAGTAAATACTTATTTGTGCGTGACTTATTTTGCTCAGCTTAATATTTTTGAGATTTAATTTTGATTAATTTTTTTTCTTAAAACTTAGCTAACAACATATCAGAGGCCAAGTGATTGGGGCGATAATTTGACAAGCAAAACCATTTTCAGAAAGAGGTAAAAGGGGAAAAAAAACACCCAGGTTTTCCTAGAGGTGTGTTAAGCCAAGGGACAAACTGGAGATTTTTCTTTAAATGTTGTAAATCATCCTGAAAGGCCCTGGAAATCCTGCGATAATCTCTAATTCACTCACCTATCCCAGGGAGGTGTGATGTAATGGTGAAGTGTACATAACTCATAACTCTAAACCTAATTATGATGAGTGGCCTCGAAATCTGATTAAAAACCATTAGGTCTAAAAAGCCTCAAAACAAAAATGAATATATAGAAAGGATAAACTGCTCTGCTAGATGGATTATTTTTTGAAACTCAGAAGCAAGATGATAAAAGTAAATTATTTCCAAGAATCACTGCCAAATTGGCAGGTATAAAATGTAAATGCTGAGTTGCTGGTTAGCAGGGCAGCGTGCATGGCCTACATGAAACGGTGGGGACAGATACACAACCTTGTACCCAACAAATAAATAATAAAGAAATGACACGGACAAGACTAATGTTTTTTCTAAGGATATGGCCCAATTGTAGCACAGGACTTGAATAAGGGGTAAAACTCATTGGAACCAAGGTCCCAGGGGGCCTGCGGTCCTCTAGGACCCCAGCTCTCAGCAGGAGGTGGGACTCCCACCCAGAGCATCAGGAGGTCAGAGGTGAGTCTTCACCATGTCTTCCATGTTCAGAAAGCACATCCTGCTTCTGTCAGAGCCTTTTCACATCTGTTACAGCATCTCATCTCTGTAAACCTTTGTGAGGTTGCATTACCAGTACTCCCCCCTAAAGTATACATTAGCACTCCAGAGTATCTGAAGTTATGTGACTAACATCACTTCATCAGATTCTCAATATAACTCTATAAAGCAGGTAGGGACTTTGCCCCTCTTCATAAATTAAGTCTTTTGCCCACATAATAAGGCTAGTCAGTGGCATACTTGGGGCTATAGAATGTCTTTGACTTTAATCCAGTGACCACATCAGTATAATATCATCATGCTCTCGACCGGTATATAAACCCAAATGACAGATGAGAAGGGTGAGGCAAAGTGGCAAAGCAAAAAGAATCCTTCAACACTAGCTTACAGCCGAGATGAAAACACCTTTTAAGATAACATATGGGAAAAAATAGACTTTTCAGCACCAACTTTTAGACCTCGAGGCATCCTTCTCTTTCCTGGCTTGGGCACACCTTCTAAGTGTCCTTGCCCTGCTAGACCAAAATGGAAGTCAGAGCTCCCACCTGAGAGTCACCTGGCCTTCCCAGTATACTACCCCACCACCTACTCTTTGGAGTTCCAGTGATTAGCATTAAATAAGCAAATTCTCTATCTAAAGTTCATTCTAAGCGTTTTGCCAATGTTAGTCTTTTAATTCTCACAACAATCTTAGAGCAAAGTACTAATATCATTCTCATTTTACAGGTGCCAAAATGGAAGCACAGAGAGGTAAATACTTTGAACGAGGCCACATAGTAGTAAGAAGCACAGCTGAGATCTGAACCCCAGCAGTCTGGCTCCAAAAGCCACACTCTTCACCAAAGAACTGTAAGGAAAATACCAGTCCATGCAACACTGGATCATTCCCAACTTCTCCACTCCAAAGGGTATGGGTGACAAGAGTGCTGCTAAAATATAGATACAGTATATATTTTTTATTTCTGAGAGTGGGCTTATATTTATATGTGCAAACAGATTAAATAAATCATGATTACAACAGTAAACATGTAAATTCTGATCAATAACTACTTGCCTTCCCCTCCCCCCAACGCTAACAGCTGCAATAAAGCTTTAACTGTAAAGCGATGCACAACCAGCCATAAAAGTATGTAAAATAAATGAGGATAACATAATGAGGGAATCCAACATTCATCTCATAAATATAACATAACGACCACAACTAAAATGTCAGAGAATCTAATAAATCAATATGGTAGGACAGAGCTATCTTTATGTTCAGAATACATAAAAAATATATTTACATGCAGGGTGTTTTCCTTTTTTTTTTTTTTATAAGCCAGGACCAAACAAAAAGAATTATAAGAAATTTAACTCTTCGTTTACCCAGATGTTCTGGTTTGACAGTATTTTCAACACTCCATTGGGTTGTCCCACATGAGTGCATGGTAAGAAATGGGCCCTACTGTAAATTTGGACAGAAGGTCTTAGATACCACACTTGTGTGCAAATGGCACTGGAAGGGAAGCAGGGAGGAAAACATCCTGAGGGTACTTTGAAAGGATCAATTACAGGCCCTGGTTTATAATACTTCTGATCATGATGATTTCTGGAACTTCCAGCTCATTTTATTAGCGCCAACAAACCCTGGGAGGTTTAGTTATTTCCCTGTTAATGCACTAGCGATTGATGTGGATAAATCCCATAAATACTAATGAGGGTGACACAAGTAAATCTCCTCTGAATTAATGAGAAGAGAGTCTCCTGTACTGACCAACATGCCGCCTAATGACTTGAAATGATGGATTTATAAATTCTTCCAGGTTCCCCCATGGACTCAAGCTGCAGAAATAAATATCCTTACCTAGCCACCTCCTCCCATGGGCCCTGATCTAGGAAACCTGATGGGAAGGGAAAAGGCCTCACTGGGAAAGGGACAATTCCTTCTTCCACCATCTTTTCTGTACAGAACTGGACAGACCCCAAATGCAACATCTCACCTCAAGGGGGAAGGAAATCAAGGAGCTAAATAAGAGTTAAGTGTCTTCTGATAAAATAGGCTGAACCAAAGTCTAAAAACGCCAACTCCTCAGATAAGAAAACCCAGTTAACGCTCATCCATTAAACCAAGCTTAGTGTAGGTGCATGTGTTTCAACACTGCGTTTCACTTATCTATTGCTATACAACAAACATACTAGATTTAAGCAAGTTAATTTGCCCGTAACTCTGTGGGTTAATAAGGGCTCCCCCAGGGTAGTTCTACTGATCTCACTTTAAGTCCTTCATGCGTTCACTGTCAGATGGTGGCAGCAGACGGAATGTCCAAGATGACTTCATTCGCATGTCAGGAATGTGGGCCAATGACTGGGGGCTATGACATCTCTCTCTCTCTCTCTACATGTCTAGCTTGAGCTTCTTTACCTGGCAGGTGGATTCTGTGAGCAAGCATTCCAAGGAGACCAGCCCAACCACTTCATAAGTTTCTGCTTACATTGGCCAAGTTCAGAGCCAGTGTGGATGGGAACTACACAGAGGTGTGAATACTGGGAGGTGTAGTTTATTTGGGGTCACCAAAGTAATAGTTCAACACAACTAGCATTATTTTCCCCCAGAGGGGAAAAATACTGGTGCCATTATAATGACAAGCCCTATTATTGTTTTTTTTATTCATTTTCTAGTCTTCCACTTTAATATTCAATAACCTAGTATTCCAATTATTGCTTAAGTCCTGGCGGTTTGGATTCCATATGAAAGCTGGGCAAAGCATGGCAAGAAAGAGAGAGGCACTCCACAATTTATAGACAAATAAAGATCAAACTCCCATTTTTTAAAACTAAAACTTCACATGGCCACTGGTAACACAAGGGAACATGCCACAAGCCCCACTCTGGTCCTTGATTCCTTAGCACAAGAACTCCATATAGCACTCATTCTGCCTGTTATTCACACTTAAAAGACTGTCTGAACCCTCTTAAAAGACCAACACTATACCTTTTTTCACTCAAGTGGGTAAAGACTTAAGGGCCCCCATAAATCTTGCTCCAACAATTCTCCCCCGAGGATATCCTATTAATATGACCCTCTTTCACTGCAATAACCCCATGGGCTTGGTTAATATTTGCCAATTCCAGTCCACCTGTTGGGATTCATCAGCAATAAATAATTTGTGTGGCATTTTCAATTTTATCAGAGCACATCCCATGTGATGCTCGGAACAGCTCTCTGAGGTAGGTGAGACAAAGATTTATTATCTTCATTGGACCAAAATGAAAACAAAGCCTGTACCCATTAGTATGTAGTGCTAGTTTTTGTAGTGTTGTGTAGTTAGCAAATGTTCCCTTGTACATTGTTTGTATCAAGATTCCATAAAATCATCCTGAGAGGTAGACAATAATATCCTTACTAACTGAGGAGATAGAGAAGTTAAACACTTTACCTTAAATCCCCACAGTAAGTGTCAGGGCACAAGTCATCCACTCAGTCCAACTTCTTCCCCAGCCTGTAAGAGGAAGGGTGAGTGATCTATGGCCAAAGAGCATGTGGGAAAATTAAAATTAGAACTTGTATGACCTGATGGGCATCCCTCTGCCAAAACTCACACTGATTCTTACGCCTCAGTTAAAATCTGTGAGAACTCTCCCAATATTAGTGATAAGATGGGCCACACAACAGTGAGTTTTTTTTAATGTTTATTTACATATTTATTTTGAGACAGAGAAAGCATGCACACATAAACAGGGGAGGAACAGAAAGAGAGAGAGAGAGAGAGAGAGAGAGAGAGAGAGAGAGAATCCTAAGCAGGCCCCATGCTAACAGCACAGCACTCCAATTCACAAACTGTGAGATCATGATATAAACCAAAATCAAGAATCAGACACTTAACTTACTGAGCCACACAAGTACCCCACAGTGACCTTTGAAAGAATATTTAAGAATACCATAATGATCTAGCTTTCCAAGAACACGGGAACCTAACATAGTCTGCAGGCTTTAGAGAACACATTATGGTTGACAATGAGGTTTCACAAGGTGGCCTCTCAGGCTTGCAAGGTTATTCAAACACTGCTTAGGTTATATACTATTTGTTTTAACATTTCCAATAGCAAAGCAAATAGACAAATAGATCAGTGAATAGAATAGACAGTCTAATTAGAAATTTTGTATGTGATAAAAATAGTGGTTCAAAATGGTTAGCAAATGGCCTAAAAAACAAATGGATTGGGGATATATATCCGTAATTTTTTATCTCAACATGAAAGCATTCACACACAAAGAAGTCCAGTGGATCAAGACCTAAAAAGCAAAATTAAAGCAGAGTTTTAGAAAAAACACAGGAGAAAATGTTTATAGCCTAAGGATGAGACTCCTGGTCAGACCCAAGACACATATAGCATATAAAGAAAAGAGTTGTTAATTTGACGTCGTAATTAAAAACCTGTATGTAATTTTAAAAAGCACCATAAATTTGAAAGACAATAGAATGGAAGAAAATATTTGCAATATATGAGAGACTGAGGCCAAGAATGCCTGAATATATAAAGACTTACTAGAAATCATTAAGTAAAAGTCACACAAGGCAATAGAAAAAAATGGGCAAATGATATACACAGGCAACTCAAAATAGAAAAAAACATAATAAATACATGAAATGATTCTTGAACTTGGCAGGAAAGTGAAACATTTTAAATGGCAGGAGAATATGCCAATAGATTGCAATAATTTTCAAAGTGTGCTAATACCAAATGCTGGCAGGAGAATGGATCAAATGATATTCTTTCCACACATCACTGGTAAGAACGAATATTGATAAAATCATTGTGGAGAACAATTTTACAGCATGCATTACAATTTAAAATATGCATACACCATGAATTAAGCAAGTTCACATCTTAAAATATACCCAAGAGAAACACTTGCACATGGACACAAAAGCCCATAACAAAGACATTTACTGATGTGACAAGGAGGAATTACTAACAACCAACATGTCTATCAAAAAACTAATGGCCAAATAAACTGGGCATATCCATACTATGGAATATTGCACTCAAATTGAAAAGCCCAAGTATTGTACGTCTATAGGTACTGACATGGAAAGTTATCAGAGACATACCACTGAGTGAAAACAGCAAGCAGCTGAACTTACACAGTACCATAAATTCTTTAGTATTTGTATATATAAATCTATGTGTATGAGTATTTAAGTTCACAGAAAGAAGATAAGCAAACATAGCCAACTTCTAATATGGTTGGCTCTAAAAAAGAGCGGAGGTGAGGGTGGGGGCAGCTAAAGTGGACAGAGCCTGAACAGTTAGGAGTATGGAGAGTAGTGTACTTGTGTAATTAAAATTTCATTTTCAATAAATAAAAAGACATGGCAGAACAACCTTCCCCCAGAAAATTCTCCAAAGTGCTCACGGTCTCTTCTGAAATTTATAAAAAAGAAAGGAAAAGAAAGGAAAAGAAGGGAGAAGGGAGAGGAGGGGGGGGAAGAGGGGAGAGGAGAAGGGAGAAGAGGAGAGGGGGAGGGGAAGGAGGAGAGGAGAGGAGAGGAGAGGAGAGGAGAGGAGAGGAGAGGAGAG
>NC_064818.1:34713948-34829484 GCF_023721935.1 Panthera uncia | reverse complement strand
AGGAGAGGAGAGGAGAGGAGAGGAGAGGAGAGGAGAGGAGAGGAGAGAGAAAAGAAAAGAAAAGAAAAGAAAAGAAAAGAAAAGAAAAGAAAAGAAAAGAAAAGAAAAGAAAAGGGAGGTTATAATGGGGGGAGGTGAGAAGCAAAACACTATTCTAGTTTGGGTAGAGAGGCTTATG
This sequence comes from Panthera uncia, assembly GCF_023721935.1. NCBI lineage: Eukaryota > Metazoa > Chordata > Mammalia > Carnivora > Felidae > Panthera > Panthera uncia. Next base: position 34,829,306 of record NC_064818.1, on the reverse strand, counting down.
CGTTGTCAGACAGCACTGTGGCATTAGAAGGAAGGTTTCCACAGGTATCAAAAGAATATATGGACCGGCATTGGTATGTTTCATCTTCTCTTATGAAGAGCTCCTGAAAGGCATGAGCTTTTTTCACCTGGCCCAGTGTGAGCTACACACTGCCATTTACTGAAGTAAGGCAAGGTCCACATTTGATGCCTGCCTCTGTGGAGTGGACAGAGGGGCTAGGGTACTGTTAGTGGGTAGTCACAGGGGCCTCAGACTGTGTGTCCCTCACCACCCCCCCTCCAAAAGAAAGGAGTCGCACAGAGCCAGTCACAGCAGACAGCCAGGCCTGGCCACGGGCACTCAATAACCTTCTTCTACAGACTTTGAGCCATAGAGACTGGGAATCCTGAGAAAAATAAACCTCTTTTTGCTCTAATTAAAAACGTGAAAGGGAATAATAATCTCCATAAAGCCACACAGATTGCTTTTAAAAAATGCCAATTCCTCTTGGGCCAGCTAAACAGAGTTGTGTGTGCCCTCCTGCAACTTCACAGAGAAAGAACAAGGTATGAGTGAGTATTGCTTTAAAGACTTGTGAATCTTATGATGTGGAATGGTATCGCTTTGTATGGTCATTTTACCCCTGGGCTAGTGTTCAGGTTGTGTGGTTACCTTAGCTCCATATAAACAAGAAAAATATGATTTCTCACGTGTGCCCAGCACTCTGCAGCACTCCTTTACATTTATGACCCAATTTAATTCTTCCTCCAATCTTTTTATTCCCATTTCACAGATAAAGAGACAGAGGCTTCAAGAACAAAGCATTATTTTCACCATCATATTAACATTTGAAAGGCAAAGCCATTTATTGCATCTTCTGTCAGCATCCTGCTCCTTTTGCTAGATGCTAAATCAATCCTTTGTTTGACTGAAGAGCAAATTCAGCTTCTCTCTCATATGTGACTATCTTTTTGCCTCTCTTTTTATGGGGCATTCCAAGAGCCTTTGGGGAGAAGATCTTTCCTCGCATTTTTTTCCACACTAAAGTGGCAGGGGGAATATTTTCTTTCTCTTTGTTACACCGGGCTGATGCTGACTTAACTGTTTGCATCAATGTCAAAGACGGGTTCAGAAACATGGCAAAGCCTCTGCCCCTTCACCAGGTTTCTTGGCTTGTAACTGTTTAGCTTCTACCTATCTATCTACCCAGAAATTAGCTAGGTTCATTACATATTTTATTTCATCTTCAGCACAAACCTGTGAGGGATGCACAATGACCCTCATTTTATAGATATAGAAACATAGGCTCAGTGAAGTTAACTTGCCCAAGGTCATATGCTAGGGAATAACTTCAAAGTCTGCATATTTCCAAAGCCTTGGCTATATCTCAATATGTCACTGTCTCTGTGGCACTGGGGCAACAAACATAAACATTCCTTTCAAGTATTACATAGAGGGTGATCATCTAAATCTGGATAGTTCTGAGAGTGAAAGGCGGGGGGAAAGAGTGCAATTAATAATTACACCAGGAAAAACAGGCATAAATTGAGACTATCCAAGGGAAATCAGGACATCAGGACATATGGTCACCCTGATTATGCACCACACAAGGGAACATCACCCAAGAAAAAAAACGAATGTTCTAAAACCCATAAACCGTGAGTGATAAATGTTTCATTCCAGGAGGACACAGTTGTGCAGATGGTCAGGACCTAGCTTAACCTCTACAAACCTCAGAAACAGAAGGAAATCTAACAAATACTAGAGCACCTAACTCAGAGGGGCTCCTCTCCCACCCTTACTGCATTTCCAACAACCAACAAATCTTTATTGCTTGCCTGCATCATATAACAATAATACTAAAAGTGAAGCCAGGCAAAAACAGGACCAACAAAAACATACATGACATCCACTGTAGGGGAGGAGTCACCACAGAGGTCTTGCTTTGTCCTGGAGCACATAACACTGGCCAGGGCTTCATAGATTTCCAGAAGCAGTTCAGGAAAACCAAAAGCTGTTTTCTTCCCTGACCCCTCTCTTCCATAGCAAGAAGAATCATACGATTACAGGTAGGACAGGGGATTAGTACATCTTCTCATCCCTACGGTATGGAATAGTCCATAGAATCCCTGTGAAATTACAGACTTGGTTGCTTTCAAGGACACAACCCAGAAAATCTATATATTCAGTATTCGATATCCTAGGGAGTAATTGCTCCTTCCTGTTTTATAACATAATGTTCAACTCTGTATTGTTTATTCTCAAACTGGGTTATTTAGATTCATAAATCATCTAGCAGCAACTAACCCCAACATCAGAACCTACTCACACATGAAAATGTACAGCATTACACTTTTTTTTTTAATGTTTATTTATCTTTGAGAGAGAGAGAGAGAGAGAGAGACAGACAGACAGAGACAGAGCACAAGCAGGGGAGGGGCAGAGAGAGGGAGACACAGAATGCAAAGCAGGCTCCAGGCTCTGAGCTGTCAGCACAGATCCCAATGCAGGGCTCAAACCCATAAACTGCGAGACCATGACCTGAGCCCAAGTCAGGTGCTCAACCGACTGAGCTAACCAGGCACCTTGCACAGCACTCATTTTAATACTAGGGTTTTTTTTTTTTTTTAGCTATATGGGCACGTGTATGCACACACACATGCACGTGTGCACACTCACACACATGCACACTTTGTGTGGATGGTTCGGAACAGGGAAGGACACCCAAATTATCACCAAAGAAGAGGATGTGCTTCCTACAATCCAGGAGATAATTTTCATCTTCCTAGGCTAGTCTTTACATTTATTATACAGGCTACCAGGGGAATCTGGCTGGGCTGCAGCAAATGTTAAGAAATTTTTAAAAAGGAAAAAAGAATCCTTTTAAAACTTTTCCCCACTCTATCCCCATCTGTGGAGTCCATACTAAACTTCCAGTCCCTGTATACCTGACTAGTACCCAGAGGTCCCAAGAACTACCCCCCACTGCTGTCTGTCCTCACTCCCATAAAATTGCCATCTGTCTCTCCACAGAGGCCAACAAAAATCATACACACTCAATGGAAAGCAGAGAATTTCCTTGTGAGCTCTGTCCAGATTTACTAACGACTCAGGGTCACATGTCAAAGCTGGACCAAATTTCTGCAACTACCTCCAGGAGAGTATTTTTATTTTTTTTAAATCAGTAGTCTCAACTTCAGAACCTCAGATATGACAGGGAGCAGTCCAAAATAAAACTAATTTACAACATTTCCTACCATGCAATTAACCTCTTTTCCACAGAATGTTGCTTTTTTAAATGTCTGTTGCAAAACAGGCTCCTAAATGAATGTAATTTCCCACCCACCTTTTAGCAAAAATTATGTGTCATTTCGCAACTAATATATGCAGATTACAACAACTCTTGAAAATGAGCTTGAGAAGAAGTTTTCCATCTCTGTTTTCTCCCCAGTTTTTAAAATCTTGGTTTTCAGTGAAATCAAGTGAAGTTTGGCTTCTCAGGCCTGGATGGAAGTGGAGTTGAGACCAGAGGATGAAATGGCCTGGGGCCTACAACCAGCTTTCTGGATCCCACCAAAGAAAACCACTCCAACAATGCCTGGTCCTGATGGGGGTCTGAGCCATAAAATAAGGACCTTGGGGATATCTTTTCTAAGGAAAGGGGTGGATCCTTGCCCTCTCCATTTTGGCCCTTCCTAAGGCCACATTCATGGATCTCAATGGAAGGGGACCTTCTTTGCTTCCCAAAGCCATGCTACAAAGGTGGATTACTTAAGAAACAATTAGGTGCGTACACAAAGCAATTTGCAGGCAGCCGCACTCCTTCAGCTTTCTAAGTGAAGGGCCTTTCAAGGCTGATTTATAACACTGTCGTCTTCAGAAGGCAAAATAATTAATAGGAGCATGGACTTCTAATTTCAGTGACTTCCAGAGAAAGTGGATTTCATTTGATTTATGACGGCCGGTGACTTTGCATTTTATCAGTTCATTCACTCATTATTTATGCTGATGGCCAATTTCAATGGGTCGCTATCATCTAACTCGCTACTAATCAAAGAGAATTAGGGTTCACTGCATTATTTAGAAGTCGCTAATTTATCTTCAGAACAAGTAGTGAGAAGTTTGGGGCCTTCCACAAGAAAAAACTGAACAGCTGGCTGAAGCCAGAAAATTTGGTCAGCATTATAAATGGGTTTTATCAGGGGTATTGCAAGTTGATGAGTTTCGAGTCAGAAGGAGAGAAAGAAGAAAGAAAAAAAAAAGAAGCCAGGAAGAAAGACCAAAACAGAATAATGCTTAGAAAAAGTGAAAATACACTCTGAGTTACCACTGTGATCTGACCAGCCACACAATCACAAAGGGCTGTCCTCATCCTATAATCCTGGGATTTGGGCATCTGTATAATCTTAGTATTCAAATATCCCAGCATCCTTCAGTGAAGTTCAATAAGCAAGTACGTTTGCACTGAAATAAGCAGAGTTGCCTTGTTTCTCATTTTAAAGTCATTTTAATATGTTCTAGACACAAGATAATGGATCACATTTAAACACAAGAAAATTAAGTCCCATCAGCAAGTAATAACACCCAATCATATTCAATCATGTTGAACAACCACCTCTTCCAAAATTATCCTCTTCTAGGTGAGGTTAAGAAAACAACAATTAAAAAAAAAGAGGTTGTTACCTTACTTTTATAAAGATCCAACTTTAAAATATCTCTATGTCACTTCCCATAAGGCAATATATTATCTGGTGTTCATGCTTCTGGACTTTGGCTCTGGTCCCTCTTTTTTATTTTTTTTATGTTTATTTATTTTTGAGACAGACAGAAACACAGCATGAGTGGGGAAGAGGCAGAGAGAGAGGGAGACACAGAATCCGAAGCAGGCTCTAGGCTCTGAGCTGCTAGCACAGAGCCCGACACGGGGCTCAAACCCACAAACTGTGAGATCATGACCTGAGCTGAAGTCAGAGGCTTAACCGAGTGAGCCACCCAGGAGCCCCTGACACTCTGGTCCCTCTTACCAAGATATTCCTTTGTCTTGATATCCACACCAAGTAAACTCCTCTTGTCTTTCAAATATCAGCTCACCAGATCTAACTAGATACCTTTCCCCGCTCTCAAAGCCTCTGGAACTTTGCATGGTTATCATCCTAATTGCACTCTTCAGGGGATTATAAGCCCCATGAGAGTAGGAACAGAGTGATTTCTTAGCTGCTAAACACCAGGACCCCATGTATCTGCTGAGTCAATATTGTTCATTATGTTGTTGCTTTGACTTTAATGTTTTCTATACCGTTCAACAGTTATTCTCTCCATCCAAAGTTTACCCCTTAAGAAAACTAGATGGTAGTACATGAGCAATTGGAAAACACTAGTTTCTTACCCATACAGTATTTTTTGGCAACTTAAAAACCAAGGAGGGGAATAAAGAAAGTAGAAAATAATATTAATTTTTCAACACTTTTAAGTTTGAATGGGAATGCCCAACTCCTGATGCTATTAAGGACTTGCCAGCTTGTTGGGGCAGTTCCAATATAACCCAAAGGGAATATAAGGCTCCTAAAATAAAACGCTCTGCCATTTGCAATTTTCCTAACAATCCTTCTATACTTTTTTTTAATCTCAAGTAAGATGCAAAAATGGCTACAGACTAATATCAATGTAATCTATAGATGAGTTTTTAATCTTTCTATTCCCAACCCAAACACCACTTTTTAGCTTTGACCAGGCTCTCCTTGTAGTTTGTTTCTAGCATGACGCCAGACTATCAAGGTGCTCATATAATAAATATGGCCTTATTAAACTGGATGGAGTAACCATGCGGAATTACGACTATGGGGGTTTCTTTAACGGGAAGACACCATGTTTATCATATTGATGATCTAAAATAAATTCTGGGACTCCAGCACTTATTTTCACCCAGTTTCACAATTTATATGCCACCACAAGTAAAATAAGACTCATGAAACACAAACCAGTTCACCTTCACACTCTCATCAATTGCTTTTGCTTCTGGCTACAGACACAGCAAACACCATCTTCCTGTAAATGATACTGAAATGTGTGGCCACATCAAATCTGATGCTGTTAGTTTCCAACATTGATTTCCTTCAGTGTATGTATGGGTTTTTACATGACCAAACTGTGTAGAGCTCCTGGAAGGCCCATGGACTGCCAAGAAGTCCTCAGACACAAAAGAACCATTATCCCTCAGGGTCAAACCTAGAAAAAAAGGAGCCGGCTGTTTCTAAATATTTACAACAGAAGGAATTTAATGCAGGGAATTGGATATACAAATGATGGAGAAGCAACAGCAAGAAACCACAACCACCCTCAGGCTGAAGAGACAGCAGAGGGCTGGGACAAGGTCTCCCATTAAAGGGAGAACCCTGGTGGGCCACATCCCATAGGAATTGGAGCCACAGCAGAGATTCAGCCCCTGACAGAGTAGCCAGCAGAGGCAGAGTGGGGAGAAGTACCCTGGCTTGTCCCTTCTTCCCACCATCCAGTCTCCTTCCAGGGTCTCCCATTAGTGAAACCAAAAAGGAAGCCACCCGATGAGAACTTGGGAAATGCTCCTGCAGGTGACAGCCTCCTGTGATAGACAGAAAAGCAGGTCAAGAGCAAGAATGGATCTATGAAGGTATCTGAGGCAGATGAACTTAAACAGAAGAGAAATGCAGCTTGTTGTCAATACCGCATTCACTTTTCCTACCCAGTATCTAAAGTCTAAGTACACGAGATAATTAGAGAGGCATTAAGGTAACAACTCTAGTGAGTAAAATTATAATTCATTTGGGGGTATCCTGAAGATTTATGAGCCTAGTTCTCCTTTGGAATTGTAAAGTAAATAGGTAGATGTATATGAAAACATGTAAAGAAGCAGGCAGGATATGAGGTGGCTCGGCCTGGATACCTAGCATTGGATCCCATCAGTGGGTCTCAGAATGACAAAAGCAAATTTGTAGGCCTGCTGAATAAATAGGGACGTTGAGTAGAAAGCAGCTAATTTAGCCAGTAAAGCATTACTCCCAAAGAAAACTCACACTCTACTTCAGTGACATATTATGAAACATAAATCACTTTACCAACAGCCACAAGGTGAAAAAGACCTACCAAGTAGAGTAGGGGCTTTAACTACCAAAACTCAAGACTTACTTCCTCCAGGAAGCCTTCCCTGGCCATTCTCTGCCTATAGTAATTTCAACTACAAATAAGCTAAAATGACATTTTGACTGGATTCCAAGATCCCCTGAGGGTAGGGACCAACATTTACTTTGGTGGCGTTGATTTTTATTGTGGCAACAACACGTAACATTAAATTTACCATTGCAAACATTTAATTGTACAATTCAGTAGTGCTAAGGATAGTCACATAGATGTCTAGAACTTTTTTATCTTGCCAAACTCAATCTCTGTACCCACTAAGCACGAAATCTCCTTCGTTTTCCTCTCTCCCCAGTCCTTAGCAACCACCTTGCTCCTTTGTTTCTATGATTTTGACTTCTTTAGATACTTCATATGAGTAGAATCATACAGTACATGTCCTTCTGTGACCAGCTTATTTGGCTTATCATAATATCTGCAAGGCTCATTCATGTAGCATGTAACAGAATTTCCTCTTTGGTTAGTGCTGCATGATATCCAATGCTATGCATAGAATTCTTTGCATATACCATTCATCTGTCAGTGGAGACCTGGGTTGCTTTTACCTCTTGGCTGTTTTGAATAATGCTACAATGTACATGTAGGTGCGAATATCTCCCTTTGGGATCCTGCTTTGAATTCTTTTGGGTATAAAGCCAAAAGTGAGATGGTTGAATAATAAAGTAATTCCATTTCTAATTTTGCTAGGAATTTACTTTTAGGTCTTTAATCCAACATAAAAGCGCAACTTTGTTCTTTTGCATGTGCATGTCCAGTTTTGCCAACACCACTTGTCGAAGAGATTGTCTTTTCCCCATTGTGTAATCTGACACCCTTGTGAAAAATAACTTGACCATATACACAAGGGTCGTGCTCTCTATTCTGTTCCAATGGTGTATACACCTGTCTTTGAGCCAGCACCACACTACCCTCATTACCTTTGCTCTGCAGTATGTTTTGAAACCAAGCAGTGAGGTCTCCAACTTAGTTCTTTCTCAAAATTGGTTTGGCTATTCAGGGTCCCTTGAGATTCCAGATGAATTTAAGATGGTTCTTTGTATTTCTGCAAAAAAAATGTCATTGGGGTTTTGATAGAAATTATACTGAATCTACAGATTGCTTTGAATAACATGAACATTTTAATAATTTTAAGTATTCCAGTCTACCAACACAGGAGGTCTCTCCATTTATTTTATCTTCTCTCATTTCTTTTAGGACATTTGTGTAATTTTCAGGGTACAGGTCTTTCACCTTCTTGGTTAAGTTTATTCCTAAGTACTTTATTCTTCTTTTAATTTTTTTAATGTTTATTTACTTTTGAGAAAGAGAGAGAGAGAGAGAGAGACAGACAGAGCATGAGTGGGAGAGGGGCAGAGAGAGAGGGAGACACAGAATCCAAAGTGGGCTCCAGGCTCTGAGCTGTCAGCACAAAGCCCAACGCGGGGTTCGAACTCACGGACCATGAGATCATGACCTGAGCTGAAGTCAGAGGCTCAACTGACTGAGCCACCCAGGCACCCCAGTACTTTATTCTTCTTGATGCAGCTTTAAGTGGGATTTTTAAATCCTTTGGTTTCTATTGCTGTTATCATTTATTGTTGGCTCTGCCTCTATTCCACACTTTCAATAGTGCTTTCAATAACATTCGATGACCAAGAAATATTTGTTGAAGGGAAGACTGAATGAATGAACGCATCTCTCCCCAGCTAACCTAAAAGGCAATGTTAAAAGGGCTGAAGCTGCTTCTCTGTTTCCAAGAATGAGACCACCATGGGCAGTTCCTTCCAGTGACATTGGTGCAGATAATAAACACCTTGTTAGCCTCAATCCTCAACTTTCAGGCCTGTGTTGATAAAAAAAAGTTTTACCAAATTCCATGCAAACAGGACTAAAACATTACTTTTCTTATTATTTGATTTTTGCCTTTTATTTGAGATTTGCTCTTTATTCACTTGACTTAATAAGTCTCTCTTTCCCTTTAATTAATTTGAATAGTTAGTGTGAATCTACTCAGTAAGCTAGGTGGGCCTGTTTGTACCTTGCTGAGTTTGAAGAAAGAAGCTCTCACCCAAGACAAATAAATAAAAACATGACACGAATAGCAGCTGCAACAGCATTACTACATGAAGGAAATGCATTCTTATTTAGAAAGTACCCTTGGCATTTGACGTCCCAGGAGGTGAATTCCTTCCCATGAGCCATAAGGTAAATCAGTAGCAGTGATGATATGAAATTTTGGGGGTAGTCTCACCCTGCAAGTTGTGACTGTCCACCCCAAAATGTACCCCAACTACACAGAGATTTTTAAGTGTTAACCTTCTACTACCATTTCCTTATATTTCCAACTTCTTCCCTCTCTGCCCCCATGTGGTTCTTTTATTTATGGATGTAACGCAGAGGGCCCTTTCCCGGTTTTTCTTCTCTCTATCCAAGTTACACGAAATTCAACAAAGCAAGTCTCCCTGTGACTCGGTTACCCAAAAATGTAGACATGCCGGGGGGGCACACAATCAAGAACTCAAAACAAGAGCAAAGCATACATGACAGCCTGATTCTTGGCTATAGTGGTCACAATGCCCCTGACCTTCGCAGCTGCCTGGTATCATGGCAAAAAAAAAAAAAAAAAAAGAGAGAGAGAGAGAGAGAGAGATGTTGGGGGCGCCAGGGAGGCAGACAAATGCAACAACACAGCTTCACGGCCACTATTACAAAATGCTCAACTCAAGATAGGAAGTACACATGGGACTGTCAAAGGCAAATGAGAGGCACAGAAGCTGGGGGAACACGGGACTCACTGCCGTCGTATCATGACAGCCAGGCAAAAGCTGAAGAGTGGGAGTTTTTGAAACAAATGCCAGTGAAATGATCCATTCAGTTATACTTGATATGTCTAGTATAATATAGCTTGTTCCAGATGTCAAGTAATACTGCCAAACCATGCTCACTAATGTGAAAACCATTGTTGCTGATAAGCCTAAGTGTTGTTGGATTTGTACAACAGCCACCCATCTGCAAACAAAATATGGCATTTAAAACAAAAACAAAACAAACAAAAAAACCCTCATAAATTAAGCCAATAAAGGGATTGACTGAAAAATGTAATTTATAAAAAGCAGTTTTCCTCTGAGAAACTTTTTAAAAAATATTTCACATTTACACACTTAAGTTATATTCAATTTTATACAAAAATTATAGTAATTGTCCTTCACCTAACATGAATGTTATAATTATACTTTCAGCGGTGGTGCGCTTCAACACCCACCCATAAGAAAAGTATGGTGTGTTCACAACCAACGCAGGAAAGAACAAATAGATTTGCAGCATTTGACGTGACCCTTTTAAACATACAGCTCTGAAATATCCATTGTTCATAAAATTCATAAAGGGCTGCATATGTACATCCCAACTCCCTTTTCCATTCGATATATATGAAAATGCAATTTACTGTATGTCAAATGAAAAATGTGGTTTTCAAATGCATTGACAACAGGTGCTAGTTAAATGATCAGACGCTATTTGTTACCTAGCCCCTTACTCTCATTTGCAGCAAGATAAATTGCATTTTAGAAGAGTAGAGCGATCTAAGGGGTCTTGACATGTTTTTATTGATTTGCATAGGTTATATGCATGTATTCCTGTTTGTAGGCAAATAGTGCCACAAGTAAATTCAAGGCACCGTGCCTGTGTTTCGAGAAAATTGGAGTCATCACAGGGGAGCCAAGATGGAGTGAGCCTGGGTAAAAGAGACACATCCAGCCTGCTGGAATCTCAGAACCTCTATTAAGATTTATAGGCTGTAGGATTCTTTTGGGCTTCAACATTATTCTTAGTAAACCCTTTCTGTCTTCTGTTGTTTATAAAAACTGGCAGCTTTAGCAAAGACAGAAGCTTAAGTTGTAGGTAGCACAATTTAACATAATAGTTCTTGCCTGTCCTCCAAATAGCCTAATGCTGATTTTGCAAAAGGAAAAGAGAAAAGGGGAAGAAAAGCCACATGAAACCACATACCATAGGCTGTTGCTCTGACACGGATGGATTTGGCTGTCACTACAGAAAAGCATTGGTGAAATTTGATTATATTTCTAATGTCAAAATTTACTAACTTTTTAGACTCCCGGGTTCCATTTCTCATTTGATTTTTCATTTTGTTACCTCAGCACCATCAGGCCCATCACAGAGAGTAATGTACCAATTAGCCCAGGGAACCACTTACTCAGAAGGGACTTTTTCATCGACAGGGGCTTCCCCTTCTTGCTGCCACCACCGCCACCCGGCCAGGCCTTCCCTTTTACCTGAGAATCACACACCTCTCCTCCACGTCCGCTCCCCACCTGCACCCAGAACATTCACCTCCTCTTTCAGAGTCGGAACATTTCCCCAGGTTTTCATGGCCTGTGACATCTCCTCTGCTGTGGTATTTTACAACTTTCATTGTTACTGGTCTTTTTGCCAATTTAACTATGAGGACGATAGTGTTCTTACCTCAAGGACCTTATAAGAACCTTACAGTCCTTGCTGTTAAACTAGTGAAAAGATTAATAGCAACTTCTGAACTTCTACTGGAACTTCTAGTTCCCATTGTTCCTAGCACATGCCCCACCCAAAGCAGAGGACTGATAGATTTTAACGGGGTAGAATAATGAATACTGCCTCTGAATGAGAATCTATACTCTCAGGGCACTCTCCTACACATTCCCCTATCTGATCCTCACAGCTGAGGTGTACAATGGCCATGACCACCATCCTCACTTCCACTGGGTTGGAGGAAGTGACAGAGATGCATGGGAAACTAAGTCCAAGTTTCACAGCATTCAGGACAGAACAGACACCTGAAATCAGGATTCCTGGTCCAGTGACTGTTTGTTCCCCTTTTATACAGCACACTCATCACATGGTATGTCTATCCTTTGGTATGATGCTCAAACCCCGCTTCCTATATAAATCCTGCTTTCTTTATTATAAAGAAAACACTATTTGCCCACCCAAGGATCCAGTATATCCTTACTCCAGGACACAGCCTGCACAGAGTTGCTGCTTGCTCCACTTAGCAGGAAGAGATCTCCCGAACTTACCTAGTAGCTGGGTGCAAAATGGTCAGTCATCTTGCCTTTATTTCTCCCCTGAACTCATTCATTCATAACCTCCACACACTTACAAAAGCCTGTTTTTTCCAGGCATTATGTCAGGCCCAAGGAAACAAAGAGAGGCTCTCTGCCTTCGTGGAGTTTACAGTCTAGCCTTGTGGCTTTCCAACTATGTGACCATGATTCACTTTTTATTTAACATGATGACTCACCGTATGTGTGTACACACACACACACACACACACACACACACACACACACACTCAACACATCCCTCTGGAAAAAAACATTTCATAAGGCAATAATTAACCCTACCACGTGTAAGGTACTCTGAGAGTTTCTCTTTTTTTATTCTGGTTGATTTCACCTATTTAAAAATGACATTTGCAACCCTCTAAACTAATTTCAAGGCAAATAATGAATCAATAGCCACAGTTTGAAAACCACTCATCTAGCAAAAATGTGGAATGACCTACATCAGGCGTTAGCAAACATTTCCTGTAAAGGGCCAGATAGTAAATATTTTAGGTTTTGTGGGACAAACAATAAAGTCAAGGATATTATGAAGGCATTAATAACAGAAAAAATGTTTTCCCCTTAATTTTTTCTGATGAAATTCAAAATCGTGTAATAATCGAGTATAAATTTTCATAACACACATCTAATAATGACGAGTAGAATTTATTCTGGACACGGAGACCTGAATTTCATGTAATTTTCATGTATCACAAAGTATTATTCTTCTTTTGATTTTTCACGCTACTTACAAATTTAAAAACTATTTTTAGCTCACAGGCATATGACAAGAGGCAGCAGGCCACAGTTTGCCAGCTCCTGACTTATAGCAAAACCACTCTTTATTAACATCCCTAGAATTTCAATTGTTTTCTTTACAATGCTGGGCATAGAGAATATCTTCAACTCATGCTTGAGAAAGATTCAGAAAAAATGTGAGTATCTAAATAACTGAGGAATTTTAAATTTAACCCTCTCAACACACTATGAGTTTGGTCCCATTATTCCCATGTTACCAATGAAGAAACCAAGGCAGAGGCATAACAGGACTTACCTAACAGCTTCCAAGCCCAGGACTAGGTACACTACACCTAGGGGCTAACATGACCAAGGAGGGGAGACAAGATCAATTCTGGAACAGCAAGCCCTCACTCCTCTAGAGGCACCAGGAGAAATTACCATGCATTCCAATAAACACATTTTCTCTTATACCATGCAGGTTACCAAAAAGGGCCAAGGCCAACTTTACCTGTCTCTTGTCTGTACACTGATAACCTGCAGGGGCCTTGGATCTCAAAGTCCCTGAATGATAATCACTTGGGATGGAACTAAGTTACCACTGAACCTCACTGACAGGCAAGTCTTTGGGTTTTAAAGGGTATGAAGCAAGAAGTCAAAGCATAGTACCCAAAGTCTCTACATACGCTCCCACCTCCCTGTGCATTTGGCCTAGTGCCCACAAAGCCAGAGGGAACAGCAGGGTTCTCAAAGTTTGGGCAGCAGCATGTGGCAACCACAACCCATGACCTGAGTTCCCAGGATTGGTTCAAGTCTATGTTGTGGGTATGTTCTTCCGGAAGGCAATCGTTCACACAGACAGAACACAGCATTCCAAATCTCAGGTTACATTTATGTGCAATAATAAACTGTAGGAAATCCAGGGTTACTCAAAGTTTCCAAGGATGCATATGCTGCACTGGGGAGTTAGGGAGCCCCACAGAAGGAGAGGATTAAAACAGTCACCACGCATTATTTTGTCACAATGGTAAGGCTTCAGAAACTAAGTGTGTTACTTTTAAAAAGAACATGGACTCAGTGTTAGCTAAAACAATGCTTCTCATTACTTGGAACTGAATCTCCAGCATCGTGGTCTACGAACTATGCTGAACATGACCCCCAGAGCTAGGGATTATATGAGGGTTGTCATAAAGCCTTGGCAATGTGAGTATTTACAATACAAAATACGTCCTCTGATAGAGAAGTAGATCTTTACCACACAAATTAACACTTAAACTTAACAAATGAAGACAGCCAACAGTGGTTGAAACATGCATTTAACAAGTAAAACACTTAGGAGGTTACCAGTAGATATCTTCTAAAATGACTTACTACAGAGTTCCTTACTTTTGCTTCAAGGTATTGTAGGTTTTAGTAATACATAGTTTCTATAAAGAAGGGACAACTGTAAAACTGTATGTTATTTTTCATAGTTCATTACTAGTAAGCAGTATCCTGTCCCTAGGTCTGTATTCGAGTGTCAGTGCCTTGTACTATTTTTTCCCCATCTAGTATGATCTAAATATGAATAGATACATACATATGTAAGCATGCACACACAACACAAGCAATGAAACAGACAGTAATTCACAGACCCAGTATTTCTGGCACTAAATGTAAAGCTCAAGACAAGTAAACCTCAGGGATTTAATTACAGTATATGATAACTCCTAAGGGAAAACTCCATAAAGAGAACTGTCAATTAATCATAAATCAACATTTGAAATAACTGTAGAATGCTTTTCAGAGTTCCCAAAATACTTTTACTTGGGAAGAAGGCATTACTATTTTCATTTAACAGACCCTAAAAGCAAGCTCCCCGTTTTCTGGTGGGAGACAAGGGGCTGAGGGATTGAGATCAGCAACTTGGACTATTCACAGAGGCAGAGGAACAGCCTTTAAGTATGTGAAGGCCAAGACCTATGCTCTCAAAAGCCCAAAAAGAGAAAGGGAAGAGAAGGAAGGGAAAGAAGTAGAAGTGGACAAAACAGGTAGAGTTGATGAAGTTTTGCCAATAAGGGATAAAAAGAAGTTTCTGGCCAACTGATTTCAGAAAACAAATTGTAATGTATCACTACAAAAGCTGGACACATCTGAAGAAAGGAGAATTAGAAAGGATCAAGGTCAAAAGCCATAAATCTTTTCTCTCTCCAGCAGATCGAGACAGTCTGCTAGATCGCAGGCAGGGTGAGTGAGCCATTAGAGTTAGCTCAGAACAAATGAAAGAAAAATAAAGGTACCCTACTCTAGCTGTAGCCCCAAGGCTGATAGCACACTAAGGGTGCCCAGAGAGTTGATTTGTCTCCACACCCTCCCCATCTTTGCATGCCCTTACTTCTATGGAAAAAAAGAAGTGTGTTCAGCAGAATCATAGCACATGCACTTTGTTTGTGCTTATTAAATAAAAAGAAAGGATCACCTTCAACTATATTAATGATGGACTGGTGGATGAAGGATGCCTGTGAAAATTCACAACATCTGTTTGCTCCACTCTCTTCTCAGCATGCTGCACCTATTTCTCATGCTTAATGATGCTCAGCCACTCTGCAAGTTTTACGAACAAATGTGTGTTTAGCCACATTCATCATTCTGAATGAGCGTTCTTGATGAAGCCTCCACTGGCCTGTTTCGCTCTTTCTGCTACACTTTAACAAATGACAACTGCTCTACGTATTTTTCATTTGTTAAAAATAAAAAGCTAAGTGAAGGATAGGCCTGGAGGATTTTTTCCCCTTCCCTTTGCCTCCCCCAGAAACCTCAGCAGGCCATCCACTGTATTTCCACGCCCACCTGCCATGGCACTAAAGAGGGCATGCTGGGAGAGCCTGCCCACAATCTTTGGTGTTAGAGTGCCACTGGCTGTACCCCACCTAGAGAATCCTGTCTCAGCCAACGGATCTTCTCTCATCTCTAATTAGCTACCACTCTTAGAATCTCTATCACACAGCATGGTATTTAAATATATGCCTTTACTCTTCACGGGGTAGGACTTTCAACCAACAAGCTGGCATGAAATCAGCAATTGCTCTTTGTATTACCAAGAATGTTTAAAACATATTAGATCAGAGAAAAGGAAATAAATATGTGTTAAGCTGAGTAGTATTTCTCTACAGTTTTCCAGAAGAAAGTCAAGGTGCTCACCAGTTTTGACAAAAAAGGTAATATTTAGATTATCACAAACTCAGATACTTCAGCTAAACCAAAAGTCTCAACTTTTTCATCCCAGAAACACGTGAACTCACCATTTGAATGACCCACATAAATCAGGTCAAGCTGGCTAGAATCTAAGAGTTCAAAATAGCAAAGTTATTATAATATGTTAAGAAATAATCTTTCAGAATTTATTTTCAAGTGATTGTTTTTATTATCATTTCATCAGGAACATGAAAAGCAAAAAAAAAAGCAATAAGTTATTTCCTTTATATTAAATATTCAGTCATTGGAAATCAGTTTAAATTCTATTTCATAAGACAAGACATTTTTGTCTGTATTTACAATGCTGAATTTTGTATTAGTATTTGTATTACATTTGACTCAGCATGCATGGCAAGACACTTTACAAATAAAATAATCATGTTATATATTCAATAAAGCCACATTGTCATATCACCAGTTTTAATCATTGTGGTTTCTGGTTTTTCCCCTTCCTGATAACATTATGAACATTTGGAAAGGAAAAGTTTTCATTCATCCACTAATCACAAATTGTGTTGTATCTCCCACCACTAACCTTTGTTAAATGCCTCCATTAGTGACTGTGGTTTTTTTAGTATACTTTATTAACTGAATTGTTAATATATCTCAATATAGTTGGAAAATAAATAAATAAATAAATAAAAGCTCCTGGAATCAGGTACAAAAAGCTTTTAGGACATATCTACTCAACAACAAAGAAGCTAAACCTTAGTAGACACAGTTAAGAAAAAAGCATAAAAATCAAGAAATATTAACCAGAAATCCATCAATATTATACAAGTATTTATTAAGGTTCTACTTCACAGGTTTCCTGAGGACCCCAGTCTACCAAGGAGCCTCAGAACTCTTGAGCTCTCAAATCCATACTTGCCACAAGCTTGGTTGGAGACAGAATTAAAAACATATATTACACATATGTGTAAATTAATCTTAAACTTTTACCACTCTCTATCCATTCTATTTTATTAACAGCCAACACTAAAGATACAACTATGGTCATGCAGGCAAACATGAAAATGCTTCACATTTTTAAAAAAACCTTCAAACCTGGAAGTGTTTGATGAAAATATCCAACAAGAATCCACTCAAAATCCAGCTCCTCCATAAAGATCTCCCCAACTATGCCAGAACAGAGATTATTCTCTTTTAAGCACAGGGGTGGTCATCTGTGCCACACAATTTAGGTACACCCAGCACTATTCCTCACTGCTATTTTGCTATGTCCTCTCTACAATTAGAATATGATCTAAGGCCTGGGATCTCATTTATATTTCCCTTATGTCTCTCACACTGTCTCTATTGAGGCACTAAATCATCTCTATATGGATATCAATAGCAGTATTTCAGTACAGATATCCACACATACTCATTCATTAGATCTTATATATCCAATAAGTTTATGCTTAAGTGTGAAGTTAGACTGTAATTTACTCTTTCCACACATATTAGTTAACCCCTCTTCCTGCTTTAGGTGCTATAACAGATGAAAAGATGAATAAATTCCTCAATGACAATATAATGTGGCTGGGAGAGAAAAATATATTGAAATACCTACCATGGCCAATGGCATTAAAAAGTTAAAGACCACAAATCCAACAGAAGTTTAAGAAAAAGAAAGGATCATTTCGAAGTAGAGAAATTAAGAGGCTGCATCTATAAATGGTACTAGAACCAGTCCTTGAAGTCTGTTAGTATGTGAATATGCGGGCAAGAATTTCCAAGCAAAGGAAGTAACACAAATGAAATTATGAAGGCTTAAAGGCTGGGTGCTCATCTGAGTGCAGAGAAGACTCCTCTTTCTAAAAACAAAAGATTTAAACTAGCCTTGCAGACCAGTTTAGAAAATCCTATAGCCTTACCAAAGTGACCTCTTTTCAAATTCCCATCATCCTATCTATTGCCCTTTAAAAATAAGAGAAATATTGCATATGAGTCCCCAGTGGCACAGAGTCCTAGAGGACAAGCTAAAAAAAATAAATTTCCTCTTCTGAATTCTCCTAGACCGAGGGCTTAAGTTTCGTGACCTGATTTCTTTGAAGCCTCAGATGAAATTAAGTTCCCTGTTTTACTTGTGGAGGGCTTAGCATCCGACACCACCTCCAGCCCTCTGGAGCTCTGTAACATGTGTTGGCTGCAGCAGCCTTCTCTGCAGCTATTAGAATCAGCCAAACCAATGCAAATTTGCTCCAAGGGTCCTGCCTTCTCCAATTGGAGACACTAAACTTTATGATACCTTCTGATCCTTCCTCAGCCTTAACTTCTGCCCCAGAGAAGAAACCCTTTACTCAGACCTCAGATTTCAGGATTTAAGTCATCCTGACCACCTTGCCCATTAGACCATGATGATTCTTTTTCCTCATTTCATCTAAGTACCTTCTAAGAACAACTGTGTTTGATTTACTCTGAGTTGACGGGTTCTGACTATAACAGGTCCACAATCTGGCAAGAACAGGAAGCTGATCAGTCACCACAACCGAAATTCACCACCAAACTGCTGTATCAATTGGCTAATTCCTTCCCAACTTTTGACAACTGTAACTCATCATCTCCTCTTTCTCAAGAAGCATTTGATTGCAGTGAAAGCCCAGAACCAAAGAGCTGGAACGGTGGAACCCTAAAGGGCCTTGGCAATCACTCAGTTTAACCCCCTCATTTCACAAATGAAACTGAGGCATGAAGAAACAAAATGGCTGGCTTTAAATGCTACCACTTTTTAGCAGCCCAAGTGAGACTGAAACCCAACTTTCCTGACTCCAAAATTAGTCCCACTGCCCCATGTTGTCTATCAACCTTCTAAACTCTAGGGGGACTGAAAGAACAGCAGTCTGGTATGAAAAACCAAACTCAGCTAAGTAACACGAAATATTCCCATGTCACCATTCCCAGAACTTGTGAATATTAACTTGCAGGGGAAAAGGGACTTTGTAGATGTGGTTAATGATCTCAACATGAGGGGGTTACTCTAGGTGGGCCCAGTGTTTCACACTGATCCTTATAAGAGACACACAGGAACAGTCAGAGAAGAAGGGGATGATTATGATGATGATGAAAGCAAAGACAGTGATACACTTTGAAGATGGAGAGACAGGCTGTAAGCCAAGTAATACAGGTGGCCACCAAAGCTGGAAAAGGCAAATAAACAGAGTGCCCGCTCAGAGCCTCCCAAAGGAAACAGTCCCACCAACACCTTAATTTTAAACTATAATACTTAAAGTTTTGACCTCCAGAACTACAAGATAATTAATTTGTGTTGTTTTCAAGCCACTAAAAGTCTGCAGTAATTTATTGCATTGACAATAGACGCAGATGTAGATTTTGGTATCTAAAAGAGGGATGCTGCTGTGACAAATATCTAAAAATATGCAAGTGGATTTGCAATCTCATGATGCAGAGGAGCATGATAGAAGAATTAGACTGCCTTAAACAGCCTGTTACCAGAAATATTGGCATTAATGATTCTATTAGCAAGGACTTGGAAGCGAGAAGTGTGGAAATGAAAACCAATATTCCTTAGAGAATTCCTAAATCATCAAAAACAGACTTTGGGCTAATTATAAATGTTAAAGGTGCTATTGAGAGCTCCAAAGGAAGTGAGGAACACATCACAGGACACTGAAAGAAAAGCAGTCCTTGTTATGCAGTGGCAGAAAGATGAGCCGAATTGTCCTACAGTTACATGGAAAGCCTAACTTGTAGGCAAAGGAAAGTTGGCCACTTAGCTGACGAGATTTCCAAGCAAATACTGAGCTGCAGCCTGCTTTCCTCTTGCTGTTTATAGTAAAATGGAAGAAGGGGCACCTGGGTGGCTCAGTCAGTTAAGCGCCAGACTTTGGCTCAGGGAATGATCTCACGGTTGGTGGGTTCAAGCCCCGCAAAGGGCTTTGTGCTGACAGCTCAGAGCCTGCTTCAGATTCTGTGTCCCCCTCTCTCTCTGCCCCACCCCTGCTTGTGCTCTGTCTCTGTCTTTCAAAAATGAACAAACATTAAAAAAAATAACATTTTATAGTGAAATGCAAGAAGATAAACTGAAGAACGAACTGTGATGGCAAAAAGAACCAAAGCTTGATGATTTGGCCAATTCTAAGCCTATTCAGACTGCAAAAGATACTCAAATTAGGAGATACACTGTCAGGAAGGATGCTCTGGAGAGAAGGCCAAAGGTGTAACTAGACCAACTTTGACTAGAGCCTCGGAAGTACCTAAAGATCAGAATATCTATTCATATAGGGAGCTCTTCAAAGAGATTAGGCATATGACTCATGAACCCCCTCAACCAGCTCAGCAGAAGCCAGAAATGGAAATAGGGTTATCCAGAAAAGACCTGCAGAGGACTCCTGTCTGGAGTGAATCCCATGACATACCTGGGAGATCATAAGGTGTTTGTGATTGTTATAGCAGTATAAATGGTGCCACCTTAGACTGAAAGCAAGGAAGAAAAGATTAAATGAAAGAATGTTGTCAGGTAAGACAGGCTGATAAAACCATTCAGCTGTAAACACATGCTACTTTTCAAGAAAAAAGGAAGAATGACCTAGAGGGCCAAGCCACAGGCCCAAGAGGGTAGAACTGTAGACCCAGAGGGCAGATCCTCAAGCTACATAGCATTATGCTCAGACCTTAAACCTAACGGAGCTTGCCTGCTGGATTTAAAAATTGCTTGGTTCTGGTAGAGGACTCCTTTTCCTTTCACTTTTTCCCACTTTGAATGGAATGTCCAACACTGGTATTCTATGTCCATCCCACCATTGTATTTTGGGAGCAGATAACTTACTTCTAGTTTCACAGGTTCAGAGACAGAAAGCAACTCTACTCCAGAATGGATTATAGCCATTATAGCCAGAGCCTCACCCATAGCTACTGAAAATTACTGAGGTCATGAGATCTGATGCTTTTGAGTGGTGACTTAGATAAGATTTGGGACTTGAGATTGTAATGGTCAACACATTGGGGACCTTGAGATGAGATGAATTCATTTTTTATGTGAGGTTGATGTGACCCTTTGGGAGACAGAGAGAGGACATACTTGTGTTGTTTTAGCCTACTAAGTTTGTGGTGATTTGTTACAGCAGCAAAAGCACACTAATGCAGCAGGGAGAGAAGAGAGGATCAGAGGCGGCCTCTACCGTAAGTGACGTTCCTTATGGAGAAATAAGAGCCCTTGAAGGTAGCAAGGAACAACCTGTATCTTCTTGCTATACCACTCTACTAGGCAGAGACCTTGAGACATGAGAAGCCCTTCAAGATGCCTTTAGTGATCCAACATCTGTTTGCACTATCACTACAAAACCCTTGTTTTTCTTGTGCTGGTCAAGTATTCCATGACGTGCCAGAAAGAGGATATTTTACAATTAAAATTAAGAAACATTAGACAACATATCTTGTGCTATTTTCAGGTGCAAGAGATCAGCTCAGAGATTCTAAAACTGGGTATCCAAATGTTTAGATTTTCCAAACATTTCAATAGTTTAAGGAAAAGACAAAATATTTTAAAATGAGACTTACCCAGAAAATCTGTGTTATGTGCTCACCACATTTATCCAAACAACCAGAGAGAATGTGATGATGTATATATGGGATCTCAGAATCAAAGTTCACCAAAAGGCAGGCCCCTGGAGACAAGACCCAGGTCCCTGATAAGCACAAAGATCTGCAAGGTACAAAGAGTCAAGTGCAGGCTCCTAGGGTTTCACACACCATTTTCTCACAAGAGCCCTTCAAGGGAGGGTATTGAAAAGAACATTAAAAGGGAATGAACACATTTTTCCAGGTAAACTTCATAAACAGGTAAGTGACTAGGCTGGAACCCTAAAACACTTCCCACTCTACCATACTACCAAATAAGTGGATCCCATGATAACTCATCAGAGAACGTCTGTGTGAGAAGAGTTGGAAGGAGAGAAGCCTCTTATTTGAACATGGGATAAACAGACACTTCTGAAGGCAGCAGCAAATTCTTTTCATGAGGAAGCAACCAAAAAAAGGTGGGATACAACAGACATCTCTTAGCAACAAAAGGTCTGGTTTATTCAAAAATTTATGCATTCAACATTCAGTCAACAAACATTTATCTTGCAGGCCAATTGCTGAGCTAGGTACCAATCACAATGTGACACCCACAAGACAGCATCCTTTCCCCCCAAAGAACTCATGGAAGAACAGAGAACTTAGAGAATAATTGATCAATGTATTTGACTATTTCTCCTGGAAAAGCTAAGATCGTTAATGAATGCCTCAAAAGTGTTAGCAACATATTCTAAGGGAAAAAAAGGAATCAATCTATTTTCTCCTTTAAAAGGATACACTTGACCTTGAAGGTTGATTCAGAATACCAGAACGGAGTGAAAATAAATGAGGACAAGTGTGTTTTCTTTTTTAATATCCTAGAAGCTTTCAATTTTTATCTTTAAAATGTGATTTTTAGGGATGCCGGGGTGGCTCATTCAGGTGACCATCCAACTCTTTTTTTTTTTCCAATATATGAAGTTTATTGTCAAATTGGTTTTCATATAACACCCAGTGCTCATCCCAATCCAAAGGCAAGGGAATTAAAAGCAAAAATGAACTACTGGGACCTTATGAAGATAAAAAGCTTCTGCACAGCAAAGGAAACAACCAACAAAACTAAAAGGCAACCAACGGAATAGGAAAAGATATTTGCAAATGACATATCGGACAAAGGACTAGTATCTAAAATCTATAAAGGGCTCACCAAACTCCACACTCGAAAAACAACCCAGTGAAGAAATGGGCAGAAGACATGAATAGACACTTCTCTAAAGAAGACATCCGGATGGCCAACAGGCACATGAAAAGATGCTCAACATCGCTCCTCATCAGGGAAATACAAATCAAGACCATCCAACTCTTGATTTAAGCTCAGGTCATGATCCCAGGGCTGCAGGATTGAGCCCCATGTTGGGCTCCACACTGAGTGTGGAACATGCTTGGGATGCGCGTGCTCTCTCTCTCTCTCTCTCTCCCTCTGCCCCTCCCCCACTCACATGAGCACTCTCTTTCTCAGAATAAACATAAAAAATAAAAATAAATTGTGATTTTTTAAGATCTCTGGACATCAGAATTGAGACAAGTGAGGAGAAGTTGCAAGGCTACTGCAATACTGTCAAAATAAAGAAGAATGATCCCACAAAAGCTGTTGATCAACAGTCCAGCTGCTGCTTGAAGCGCTTAGCTCCTCACCCCTTGAAGGATTCAAGCAAGGGACTGATCAACCATCAAGGGTAGTGTCAGACGGATTTCTTCTCTGAGATGGGAAGCTAGAAAGAATGACCTCCCAAGTCCCTCCTTCAATTTCTATGATTCCTATACCAACACTTCATGAAAAGGGCTCAGCCGACCATCTAAAGCCATTTGGCTCAATCAACATTCAAAGAAGGCTGGTTTTGCCAGGACTCACTTTCAAATCTAGTGGTAGAGGTCATCTCATCACAGGAACTCTAGGTGACACAGTGTTCTGTAGAACTGAACTAGTCCTTCACCTTGACCAGCCATAGTAGCTAACCCTGCAGGCTGAATGGCAGAGCCAGCTGACCACAAAAGGCCTCTCCAGCCCCATCTTTCCACAGTTCCACGTCTCCCTTCTCTGTCTGGCTGAGTAAATTACTACAAGAAATACCTCCCTCAAAGACCTATAATAAAAAGATTCAAGAGGACAACAGCAGAGTGGAGAAGCATTCAGGAGAACTCGGGGATGGAAATTCCCCGTCGGCCTTAATGCTGGAGAATTTACTTTAGGATGTAAAAATAACACGTACTGCTATATTTCTTCACTTTATTTGCTCTCCTCTGCAGAGATTACAGCTGTGTGCGCAGCGTCGTAAGAGTGGAGAAGGTCAGGTTGACAAAACTTCTTGGTGGGGAATAATCGTTAGCCCTCCAAATATATGTGCCTTGCAACTTCCAGGCCACAAAAGCAAACTCTGGTTTGGAAAATGCCAAGTCTCATCTCCAAGGAAATTCAATAACTTCCAAATGGCCCCACGATCACATTTGTGTGGTTATAATAAACCATTAAAAACATTAAGGAATAATTCAGATTGAAAGAGCTTTCAGGGTTACGATTTTTTTTTTTCTTCTCAGTTTTGGCCAAGACAATATAAACCTCAGTGAAGAAAACGCCTGCTAAAGAAAACAGGAAAATGATAAAATTAGACCTGGTTGAACTTACTTTTTATCCACCAGTGACTTAAGAAAACGGTAATATTGAGGCAGGAAGAAATATATTTCATAGCTTCTCTGCGAAAGAAAATGTACTTGTTCCCAGGTTTCAAGTAGTTTGGGATGGTTCTAAAGAAGCAGATTCTTTTTGTGGGGAGCATTGTCCTCTCAGACCAAACACAATAACAGTCTGCGAGTCTGGGCAGGTTTCAAAGGAGACTGTATAGGGCACACAAGGAGTGCTATTCAACACATCAGTCCCAAAGCTGTATTTAGAAGCCAGAAATGAAAATGGTTTGAGGAGTTGGTGAGCAAAGTTACTGTATTCCCCGAGAATAATGGCCCATCCACAAAGTCAGCTCTCAGACTGAAGTTCTAAGAAAGCCCAAACCCTCCAAAGAATTCCAGCCCATCCCAGAATTAAGGCCCCAGAATGTTACAACAGCTGGAACACCAAAGATCACCATCTTTCAGACCTCATATGAAGCCACAGCATGATAAACAAATTCAATAAAATTACGAATTGGCAAACTGTTTGCAACAAATGTTATTTCCCGGATAACAAGATGGATAACGTACATTCTGCAACATATGCGAGGAATTATTGAAAACAGATGTAAATGTTCTCAAACTCGAGTCTTTCTTTGGCACAAATCTGAGTACGTTGATTTTATACTTTGCTTTACAGCAGTGCCCCCAATGTACCTCAAGTAGTAACCCCTGCACTGAGCAGAGGACGTTCCTGCCACCCTCCCCTATTTCCTCATACCTGTGATGGAGACACTGGGGATCTCTTCCAAAAGCCCTTCCATAAAGCACCAAATAAAACTTTGAATCCTGAATTAAATGGCAAAAGCAAGGATGAACCACAAGCGGGGGACAAGAAGGACATTTAAATGACCCCAGCTCTAAAGGTCCTCTGCTAACACACCTACTCTGTGAAGAATACTCTCAAAAACCCCTGCTTGGAAACCAAAACCCTTTCCCCTTAGCTAAGTGCCACATGCATTAGTCTTTTGTGTTGTCCCCAGCACCTCCAGCACCTGGAACCTCCACTGACTTGCCTATGTGGCAAAAGCAGCATGTCACTGCACCCTCTCTGCCACACAATCAAGATTTTTCTAATTGTAAGGAAAACAGTCTCCTGAGCACGCACAAAAAAACACGCAATGTGCAATCATCACATTTTGGAAATGGAGGCCCAGAGAGGTATTTTCCATGAAAAGTAATTTACATTTTTCAGCTACAAATGCATCTTTTCTTCTGAGAAGAATCATCTGTACAACAGATTTGTATCTGAAAATAGAAGGCCGGATTTATGCAAAAATGATCTCAAGGGATCATCACAGAAACACAGAAAGTAATTTTCTGCCAAAATTACACAGAGCACTCACAGAGATGTTTTTCAAATATGACCACTAAATACATAAAATACACAAATGAAATGGAATTAATACAAACTGAGAGTTCTACAGCAATCTGAAATTAAGGAGTTTGGGGATGTCAGACGAAATATCAGAATACAATTCTTGGGAGTCTAACAGTTAAAGAAATGTCAAAGCCCATATATTTCACACTAAACAAAAACAAAAACAAAAAAACTCTTGGGGGTTCCTGGGTGGCTCGTCGGTTAAGTGTCCAACTTTGGCTCAGGTCATCATCTCACAGTTCATGAGTTCCAGTCCCGCAAGGGGCTCTGTGCTGACAGCTTAGAAGAGCCTGGAGCCTGCTTCAGATTCTGTGTCTCCCTCTCTCTCTGACCCTTCCCTGCTCACGCTCTGTGTGTCTCTCTCTCAAGAATAAATAAACATTTAAAAAAATTAAAAAATAAAAACACCTCTTTTTGCTTTTCCAAGGATCGGCCCCTCCAGTTTACTTAAATATGGCACCAAGTGCAATGGACAGTAAAAGTTAATTCTCTAAAATGCTCAAACTGTGTTAATCTGCCCAGATACAAAACCCTTACTATCACTCACAGTAGTGATGAGTAAGTTGAATCATAAAACTTTAAAGACAATAGTTTACAGCAAAGAGCTCCACAGGCCCAGCATCATAAAACAAATTATGAGTGTTGAGCCAGTCTGGTAAGGTGTCTTAATAATGATGCCACTTGAAAATCAAGTAACCAAAGGAGTAGGGGCCATTTCTAATTACCCTATTCCTTAAAAAGCAGCAATTCTTAGGGGCGCCTGGGTGGCTCAGTCAGTTGAGTGACTGACTTCAGCTCAGGTCATGATCTCATGGTTTGTGAGTTCGAGCCCCGCGTCAGGCTCTGTGCTGACAGCTCAGAGGCTGGAGCCTGCTTCAGATTCTGTGTCTCCCTCTCTCTCTGCCCCTCCCCCACTTATGCTCTGTCTCACTCTGTCTCAGAAATAAATAAACATTTAAAAAAATTTTTTAAAAAGCAGCAATTCCTAGTGACTGGGTGCAAAGAAAACCAACAAGTTAGAAGAGAAGGAGCTGGGCCAGGACTGGAGATATTTGGGTTCTCAGGACCGGCCCTGCACTTAAACCATCTTGGGCAATCCATTCACCTTCCTGAGGCTTCAGTTTCTTCTTCTGTGAAAGAACAAAGAGTTATACCAAGAAGTCTCCCAAGATTCCTTGTAGTTTCAATATCTAATATGCGGCAGATACATCACGGTAGGATTAAACAACACTCACCCCTTAATTTTTGAGGAGGTCAAATCCCACCTATGATCTAAGAATGAACCAAGAATCACTTCTGAGACCCCCTAAAGCCACCAGGCACTTTTTCTTCTACCGGAAGATAGGAAATAAGCTCCATTTGATAGACTAGAAAGGGAGCAGGAGACACAGAAAGTCCCACCTCTATTTGTCTTTACTTTGACGTTCCACATGCAGCCTCTGTTTATGTGGGCTGTCAGCCTTTGATTTCCACTGTAGTTTGCAGCACGGGGGTCATTGGGTAACCTCTGCCTTCGAGAATCTTATGAGCTCTCAACCCCCAGGCCAACAGTGCCTATGTATCTGGCGGGCTTCTCTTTGACAGTCTCCAGCACTTGGCAAGAGAAGATCGAAAAGATGCAGAATAATGTCAACTCGAATAGTAATCTGTTAGGTGAATGGTTCTCTTGCTTACTACACAAGAGTAGGTTATGGTTTCATATATCATGTTCAATGTGCAATAGATATTTTTTTCAACCATTCATATTAAACTGGTGTAAATGTTTTTATTCCTTGCCACATTTCTGGGTGGTAAGCTCGGGCTCTCCCAGGAATTTGTTTGCTTTAAAATGCCATGCATCTCCAGGCGGCCTTACCTCATAAAAAATGGGCACGTCTTCTAAATGAATTTCCCCTTTTTTGCAGTTAATAACTAACCAACACAGCAGAAATACACCATGTGTGAAGCCCTGTTTACTATAGGTGGTAAATCACGTGCCTAACGTCCTGTAATTCATTCTGAATACTGTAACTCCATTCACTGCGACACATTTTGCTCTGTGCTAGAAGGCATTAATACCACCCCAAATTTGTGGTGAAGCTGATTCAGATTCAGGGTCCTGTTCGAGGAAATGCATTTGTTCAGGAGAAAGAAAGTGAAAAGGGCTTTTTAAGAAAATGTCATGACAATTTGCACTCTGGAACAAAGACCCTGTTACCCTCACATGGCCCTTGCTCACAGGTCAGTCTCCAGAGAAGGCTATGATGTAAGTAAGGTCAACTCTGGCCTCTTGTGTCATCTGTCCTTGGGTTCCATCTCTCCTTTTCAGTCTTTTCCATTCTCCACAGCTTACACTTAATCACTAAAAACTCCTCTCTCAAGGTGTCACCTGACAATGAAGGTGTTAAGATTACATGACTGCTTGAAATAACTTCTTGTTGACCCAGTTCTTAGGTCTAAAATATCTTTGAGATCCCCAACTGTTAAAGTATATGAGGGCTGCTCATTAGGGCAGGTATGCAAGCCTCTGAAGTAACTTTATACAGTTGTCCCTACTTATCAGCCATAACTCTGTACCTAATGGAAAATATTGAGAAATGCAGCAATCAGCCCCAATGGTTCCACACTCCTCCACTGGATGGTAAAGGGTTCCAATCCTGCCCTCTATCCGTAGTCAATTTTCTGGCTCTACAGTCACTCTTTCCAGATTTCTCATAGCAATGTGCTGGGGCTGAGGTTTACAACTTGTTTAGAGAGAAGAGGCTGGTGATAAAAGGGAGCACATGCCTGAAGCACCTCCAAGACACCAGGGGAATCCTTGGTTCTCTCTCTTTGCCTACAGGAGTGAATCACAGAGGAAGTATCAGGACTTCCTGGACTGCTTTTAGGTCCTGCTATGTCTTCCAGAATCCTTTCAACCAGAGTTCAGCAACCTTTTTCTGCAAAGCTTCAGATAATAGATACTTTATGCTCTGTGAGCAATACAGCCTCCATTGCAACTAGTCATCTCTGCCACTGTAGCATGCAAACAGCCACAGACAGCATGGAGACTCACATGCAAACAGCCACAGACAGCATGGAGACTCGCATGCAAACAACCACAGACAGCATGGAAACAAATGGGCATGGCTGTGTGCCAATAAAACTGTTTATAAAAATAGGCAGTGGGCCATACTGGGAACCCTGATCTAGACGGGTGCTGTCCAGTAGAGAAATGAGCCACAGAGATCGTTCAAAATTTTCTAGTAAGTCACACACACACACACACACACACACACACACACACACACACAAAGATAAACAAGTGAACAGCAGTTTTAATAATGTATTTTATTTAAACTAATATATTATCGTTTCAACATGTAATGAAAATAAAAGAGCAATGATGAGCTACTTTGCATTCTCTTTTTGGCTAATTTTCAGTGCGTATTTTACACTTACGGCACATTTCAATTTGCCACATGTCAAGTGATGAATAGTATGTGTAGCTAGTGGCTGCTACATTTGATAGTATGCATCGAGACTTGCCCTTTTCTTGCCTGCTTTAGGCACCATGGAAAGGAACAGTCAGGGTCCTGATCACCAAAGGGCTGCCTACATCATCTCTTCCAGAGATGGGTCCCAAGTCACTGACATCTAGGACTTCAGCAGAGCCATTGATGCCAAGAATCACCTACCAATCACCAACATTCAATGGAGAATGTGGAAAGGGAACATTTCCCGTAATTGGCACATCTCTAGAAGAGACTTTTTTTCTTAGTCAAAAAAGGTAAGGCAAATTTAAAGGCATTTGAGGAGGGCGATTGAACACTAAAATCATTTTTCTAAAAACAAACTCTTTTCACTGCTTTAATTTTGCTTTCTCTACCCTCCTATTCCTCAAAATCTCATGTTACAGATTCAGAACGTTTTCCTATTGGATATATGGGTAATCACTTCCCACTACCACCAATAGCAAACTCTTACTCTTGAAGCACCTCTTTAATTTTAACAAATGCTCAGAAAATGTCACTGGTGGTGACCTTTCCAGTACCAGGCCCCCCAAATACCACCATTTCCCCATCTATGCTCCTGTTGTTTAAACATAATCCTCCTCGCGCAGACAAAGGTTTGTTTAGTAGGATGGAAGAAGGGAGGAAGTTGAGAGAGCTTTCACTACAATTTTTATTGTAATAAAAAGCCATCAAGACATTTGCTTTCTTTCCTTATGTTTTCAACTTACACGAGATTCTTTTTAAAAGCATTCTCTAAAATGTGCCTAAAGTAATCTTTTCCATAGGGAAACACAAACCTAACAAAACAGCCCTTTGTTTCAACTAACATTTAGCAAATAGAAAATAGCAATACCTGGCAGAGTCCTGGGCCTGAGGAAGTTGGGGAGGCCAAACTCACTTTTCACATGGCCCCCACTTCACTCATGAGGGGACGTGAACACCCGCTAATGGATTTCAGCATGCCCTACAATGTTAGCCGCCATGACGTCACTAGTACCAGAGCCAGCACCTATAAAAGATCCTTCCCTGGGATTGGGAGGAGGGGGAGACCACAGAAGAAAACCAGGAGTTCTCCTCCATCCCATGACAGGTCTTTAGTCTACCAGTGATGCAGACTGAAAAGAACATTGGCCCAGGAGTCAGGAAACGTCAGTCCCTGCAAGTTGGCTCCAAAGCCACTTGGCAGGGATGTTGGGAGGTGGGGGCGGGCACCTTTGGAGGACGGGGTGATGCTGGGCTAAAGCCTCTCTCAATCCTGAGACTGAGTACGATTCAATAAGATTGAATCTCTCAGACTCTAACAA
Organism: Panthera uncia; assembly: GCF_023721935.1. Lineage (NCBI taxonomy): Eukaryota > Metazoa > Chordata > Mammalia > Carnivora > Felidae > Panthera > Panthera uncia. The sequence goes on along the minus strand of NC_064818.1, from coordinate 34,798,726 downwards.
ACCAAGTCACCCACATGCCACTCAGTTTCCTTATCAGTAAATGAGAACAATACCACCTACCTAGAAGGGCTGTTACCAAAAGTAAAAACAGAACACTGCAGAGTACCCAACACATAATCAATACGGGACAAATGACAGTTATTATATATTATTATCTGTGGAATTAGGTGGCCTACAATAAGACCCATGCAGGCTGGCTGGGGGAGACTGGCAGCTGACCCCACAACTCTTACCCGGCAGTCCCCTCTTTGCTGACACGGTTTGCCTTTCCTCTGCCTCATCTCCCCTAAAGTAAGCTGTGGGCGTGTGTCAATCATGGCCAACACAACATCAGAGGATGTTTTCTGGAGGACATTTTGAAAAAGGATCTCTCAAGGGCACCTGGGTGGCTCAGTTAGTTAAGCATCCAACTTCAGCTCAGGTCATGATCTTGTGGGTCATGAGTTTGAGCCCCACATTGGGCTCACTACTGTCAGTGCAGAGCCCACTTCAGATCCTCTGCCCCTCCCCCACTCATACTCTCCCTCTCAAAAACGAATATAAATTCAAAAAAGAGAAAGAAAAAGGATCTCTCAAATAAAAAGGGATGCACAAAAGAAAACATCCCTCTCACTTCTTCAGCAAGGCTTTGTTGTGTCTATCTGTGATTTGTAAAACCACCACACCCAGATTGTGGCTTTGAGGAAATAAGCCCTTGAACTAAGCCAACATGCTAAGGTTGGCAGAGAAAGACACATAAAGATGCTTGGTCCTTGACGTCAGTTGCTAACCAATCCCTTAACTGCTCAACTCAGCTTTACTCTTACATGAGAGAATAAAATGCCCTCTGCTGAAGCCACATTTTTCTTGAGTTTTCTGTTGCAGTAAAGAGTAGTCTACCTACAATTGCCCTCAAGTACTATAATAGTATGACTATGAATCCAACTTCCTAATCTCATTCTAACACCCTCCTAAAATTCAACTTGTCTTACCTTCCCTCAGCTTCCTAATAGACATCAAATAGATGTTTCTTCTCTCACACACACCACACTCACTGTCTTTGTGTCTTTATACATTCACTATGTCTACATGAAATACTACCTCTTCCCCTTTCTTTAGGGCCAAATTCAAGTCCCAAGTACTCCAAAGTGCCTTATATGAATACTTTCAGCATATTTCTTCTCCATTGATTTCTATGGTTCTCATAGGTTGTATCACATGGTTTGTCATAAAATCACAGAATCACTGAACAAGCTTCGCTTAGTCTAACCTGTTGGGTGAGGAGAGAATTTCTTCAGATAACATCCTACAATACAAATAATCAACTTATTTCAGATTAAATAATTTCAGCAGCAAGGAGTTTGCCATTTTACAAGTGTACTTCACTACACTACTAGAATTTTCCTTATATTAAAACGAAATGTGACCCCTTGTAAGTAGTACACATAGGTTCCCTTAAATATTCTGGGTTGAGTTGTGGCCTCAAATTCCCCTTCAGAGCAGGAGTATCTTGGACAGACGTATTGCTTAGTCATGTCCCCAGAATTTAACACTGTGACTGTCACATCCAAGGCATTCAAAAATATGCTGAATAAGTGACACATCTGATCCTACCAACATTGCTTATGCGGCCAGAAGTAAATCATGACTCAGCATGGATCAAATTTTCCCTTTACAAATGAAATCTTGCCATTTGCAACTGCACGGATAGAAGTAGAGGGTGTTATGCTAAGCAAAATTAGTCAGAGAAGACAATTATCATATGACCTCACTCATATGAGGACTTAAAGACATAGAATAGATGAACACAAGGGAAGGGAAACAAAAATAATATAAAAACAGGCAGGGGGAAAAACATAAGAGACTCTTAAATATGGAGAACAAACAGAGGGATACTGGTGGGGTTGTGGGAGAGGGGGGTGGGCTAAACGGGTAAGGGGCATTAAGGAATCTACTCCTGAAATCACTGTTGCACTATATGCTAACTTGGATATAAATTTAAAAAATAAAGAAAAAAAGAAAAACATTTTCCCATTACTGTTTGTAGAACTGGGAATTAAAGCTGATGTTCAGTCTCTAATAGTTATGTGAAGTAAAGATCCATAAGCTCAGGAACCATATCGTGGCCATGACTGCACATGAACATATGACCACATAGAAATCTAATGGGGTGGAGCAGGAGAAAGCAAACATACTAACAGAACAGAGAGGAGCTCTAAGAATCAAAAGTACTATGGCTCTAGGGAGCTTTCAAGTTCCTGTTCTAGTCCCCCATGAGACCTAGTTAAGTGTTTAGTCTTGAGGTTCCCTAAGATGACCCTATGCCAATTCCTGGGGGGGGTTTTGTTGTTTATTTGTTTGTTTGTTTTTTACTTAAAAAAGATTGAGAAGGTTTGTCACTTACAATCAAAAGAACCTCGGCCAAGGCCTTCAGCTAACTCAGTATGAGAATAAGGGTAAGTGTTTACAAAAGCTGTCTCTGAATCAAAACAGTTGGAGGCAGAAGAGAAGAATGGATTAACTACTACCCTTGCCCAGAACATATTAGAACAACTGAGCAAAAGCACACCCTTGTTGCTCCCCTACCACACCATGCCTCCTCTTTCTACCAGTGTAGGAAAATTGCCCCCTATCTTTTAAAGCCATAAATGGCTGAGCAGACCTGTGGTCATTCCATCCCCCACTTTTTCCTGGAAAGTCTGGATCAACCCCATCTGTGGGAGTGCCCCCAAAAGACCTGGCTTCTCTGAGCTCATAGCACAATTCAGCAACACTAGTCAATAAAGGCAACCCTCAGCCCAAAGACAATTCTAGTCCTTGCTCCCTTTTTATCTCCCCTGGAGTCACCGACTTCCCTTCTAGTGACTTGTGTGCTCTTCTGGAGCACCTAGCCTTATGAACCTTTATAGGGTGTTGCCAACCATAACTCTATTCAGCTAAAAGACCTAAAAATAAATGACTGTAATGGCAAAATGACTGGCAGCTAGAGATTTCTGGGGCAGATGATGCCAACTGGCACTCCCTCCAATGATACCACATGAAGGATCATATGTTCCACCAAAGCATAAAACTCCTTCTGATCTTGTTTTAGTCATTTACCATGTGTTGGGTATTTTTTCTAGACTCAAATCTCAGCTCCTCTCCTTACCAACAACATAATCTTGGGTAAGTGACTTAACATCTCAGCACCTGCATGACCTCTCCTACAAGACAGAGATAATAGCAATACCTTTATCACAGAGTGTTAGTGATCATCAAGGGAATATATACACAAGTTACTTTAAGTTCGCTGGAACATAGCATTGAATAAATATTAATTCATATTTATTAATGTGAATTATTCAGTCAAGATAGGCTACATTATACAATAATAAACATCTCAGTAGCTTTTATTTCTCTCTTGTTCTAAATGTCCAGTGTGAATTGGCTGGTGGGGAAGGGGCTATTATCACTGTAGTCACCTAAGAATCCAATCTAACAGAGTCTCCAATACCTTACAAGGCTGGTCTCTCAATAAAAGCCTTTAGGGTTTCCCATAGCAGAAGAAAAGGACACTGGTTATGGGGTCTTAAAAGTTCCTGTCTAAAAGTGACACAAGTCACTTGTCCTGAACTAACCACTGTAAGGCACACCAAATCTCAAGAGGGAAAGAAAGTGTAACTCTCCTATGCACAAAGAAATATTGGTGAGCTCTAGTAACATCTGCCACAACTATTATTACTCTATACCAGGCCCTATGCAAGACATCCACACTCTATGAGTATGTCACACATTTACCCGATTTTGACATCATACCCTAATGTAACAAAATCACTGGTTTATGCTGGACATGTGACTTTAATTTCCTTGCATGTGCATGTAGAGAAAAGAATTTTTTGGGGGGACTGAATCTAGTGAACATGAAAAATCCAGCTTGTTCAGCTCAAGGATTTTGTTAAACCAGTTGCTTGGTAGAAAAGCAGCAGTTTCCAGGCAGAAAAACCACCTGGAAAATGGACTAAACTGACTTGTTATTTGGTAGTAATTTTGAATAATAGACTACTCTTTCTCTACTTGGAAAACTGGTGGACACAAGCTTTTTTGTGCCCAACACTTCTGTTTTTTGGAAGATATCACTGTAAACACAGCAATGCTAAGACACAGGAGCTCCAATAATGGGCAACAATTTTCCTAAAACTGCAATAGAAAAAAAATCAACTGAAACATGAAAATTTAAAGCCCTATTACCTGCATTTCGCTCTGTAACATCCCACTTCCCATCATTTCTAACACGCATCTTAAGTGTGCTAATTGGAAAGGCCCTGCCATGTATACAGCTCTGTTTTCAAGATGACAACTGCTTTGCTTTTATCACTGGGCTCAATACCAAGAGGGGAATCATTTTCAAAATTCAAAGCGTTTTGATCTGGCTTTGTCAACTGGCTGCCTGTGCTTGGTGGGTATCCTGTCTTAGAGAGAAAACATGAACATTTCAGGTGGTGGGGCTGAGGCTAGGGCAAAAAAACCATCCCTGAATGGCTGAGTGGGGAAAAAGGTGTCCTAAGATTAAAAACAAAAGTCAAATAACACTAATAGGCTGCCAAATTACTCCCTTCCCCCTTTAGGGAAAAAAAAAAATACTAAATATGCTACAAATGTTCATTGAGAAAAAAAAAAAAAAGAGCCATTAATAAATCCCAGAAAGGAAGGCTCAGGCAGCTTAAGTCCCACCCAAGAAAACAAGCAGGGAGACTTGCTCAGTTTCCACTCATCTCCTCCAAAATGACAAAAATGTGGGGCAGATGACAGCTGATGTGTGGTCTGGTGACTCAAGCCTATGAAGGACTCTCAAAAAAACAAGATTAATCCATGTTTCTCTTTTACTAACAGAAACATAATAAAGCCACATCTACCAGACAGAAAAGTAGGATCTTCCAAGTTCAAGGGCCCTGAGCCCAAGAGAAGGAAGCTCTTTACTTTTTACCCTGCAAAACTGGTATTCCCAAATGGTTCACACATGTAGGCCTAAGGAATGATACCAAACATTCAAATGAAATCAGCAATGAAAACTCAGGAATATGTGTTTCCCTATGGTGACAAATGGATTAAGTATCTGTATTGGGGGCCACACGCTTGCTTCAATTTTCACCAAGAAATGGTGTGTTCAGCATGACGAAGATCCAGCATTTTAACCTGGCAGAGCTTTCTCTAGGGTAATACCTAGAGATCCTATTTTGATTATCTCTTCAACACACCCACTGGAACAAGTATAGCATGTTTAGTAGAAGGCAGCAACTGATAGCCAGCTTTTCAGCACATGATTCATGATGAGGTAACTTTGGATATCTAAAAGTACATGCAAACTTGGTCAAAGAGACATCAAATACAGCCTAAAGAAAACATGAATGTTTTATGGGGAAGGTCAATTTCTCAAACGGACCTGTGGAGTGAAGCATCTTGGTTCTAGATACATCTGTAGAATACCACTATCTCTCCAGATACAAACCCTCAACTCTTCTGGCAAATATAAAAAGGAGATCTAAGCTTGTTGTAAGTTGGCAAGAGTCCTTAAGTCTAAAGCAATGGTTCTAACATTCTATTGGTTTTTGAGGAACTCACCCAGCAGCTTCTCAAAATATGGACAGACTCTAAGGTATCCCACAAGGGATTCTGAATGAAGCCCCAGGTGGTTTAGATGCAGGCAGTCCACAGGCCACACTTCAAGAGACTCCGGTCTGCTTCTTTCATCCCAAGGGTCAGGCAGTGCAGGCAACTCTGAGCGGGCCTCTTTCAGAAAAGAGCCTCCTGAGAACAGCAGCCTCCCCAGAGCACTCCTTGGTGCTGACAGTAGCTGCACTGCCATCCTCCCAGCACGCCAGACACACCCTCTCTTTGGATCACCTGACCTCAGATTTGCCTAGCTCATCCTCTTGCCTTTTCCTGGTCTACTAACATGATCCATGTTGTCCATGACTGACATCCTCACCTGACAGATGTTGTTCTGAAGAGCCCTGACCTGACTCCAAGACCCAAAGTGACTCCTCTAGGAAACCTCTGGATTCTCCCTAGGTCTCTAAAATTGCCACGACCTATGCCCACATGCTCCACCGAGGCATTTCTTGTCCACCAGCTCTGCTCCTACCTGGGTTCCTTGTTCACCTGGAACAAAGCCAAAGAGAGATGGAATGATCATATAATCTAGTTGTAGGGCAATGAAAATTTCAAGGCATTGAGGAACAGGTATGGGGGCAAGAGGTCCTGCTTGCCCCCAAACACACAGTGCATACATCACTGAATTTCAAAGTCTCATACTCAACTCTCAGCTAAACCAAGAAACACAGACTACATAGATAATCAGGCCCCAACAGAAAGTGTGTGTGAATAATGGAAACAAACAAAATATAGATTCTAGAAACTCTGTCGATAATCGCCGGCTGGATTCCCACTTCACCATTTAACTATAAATCCATACTCACTAAGGATTGTATCAGATCATAAATACCTGTTTATATCATGTCACCACATTCACAATTGCCCCAGAAAATCATTAACTGGCAAAGAAAGTTCGCAGTTTGGAAGAGAGTGGTAATGAAATGCTCCTCTCTGCATTTCCTACTCACGGTTGAAGGAGCAGAAAGAAATCTCGAAATATGTATTTTAGCATGCAGTCATAAATATCTACCACCCTCCCAAAGACACATTGCATGTGCTAATTTATACCAGGCTAACTTTTTGTTTCATGCTATATTGATGGGCTTGACAGTTTTTCGAAGAGTTTATAACTGCAGCAGTGTTGATCTTATTTAAAGAGAATATTAAATCAAATCCCTTGTCATCGGCATAAAATCTCCTATAGCATCAACAAAAGGCGGCAGTTTTTATTGATTCCCCGATACAAAAGATGTATGAAGTGGACTGATGCTGCTCTGCCAAAAAAAAAAAAAAATCACAATTAAAGCCCCATGAAAACTATTAGTCATTGTAAAGGTCATCATTGACTTTTAATGGCATCCTAAAGGGAAACAATATGTTTCACTTCAACATCCAGGGCTGAGAGAATAAAATACTGTATTTCCAGGGTGGGCATAGCAGAGGGTACACCAAGAAGCCTTACATCAATACTTGTTGTATCAAAAGGCAACCTAATAAAACATAATTCAGATCATTCAATTCACTGTCCACAATCATGATAAGGGAATTTCCAGGGAAACAGCTGATAAAAAGTGAAAAATTCACGCACACAACCAGATGTGCTCAGTCTTCCTGAATGAGCCCAAACAGAGACTGGATCTGCCACGTAGCCAAGGGTTTTCACTCTTCAAGACCCAAAGAGGGACGACTTACAAACCAGGAAGGGGGAACACGGGTGTGAGCTCAAACGAGGATGTGAGCTCCATGTGCCAGAAATGGACAGGTCACTACTTCCTCAGGACCTCAGCTTCCTTACCTGTAACAGGATTGAATCTAGCTTCTTTGATTCCTCTCAGATCAGTGATAGCAAACAGATTTACTCTTGCATACTAACTCTGATTGCTGGCCTATCATCTGTTTGGACTTAGGTCTTCCTCATCCCAAAATGAGAGGTGTGCTGTATTGAGTAGGACTCTGAGTCAGCACTCAGGCACAGAGGGCCTTGGTGATCTAGTAATATGCTCTCTGGGTGCCAGAGGGGCCACAGCAGCAGCTGAGCAAGCCCTTAGCCCCAAGATGGCAAATTCTGTAAAATGCACCTCAAGAACATCGTAAAGAGAGTGTAACTTACCATCCATTGACTCATCCAAAAGAAATTCTTTTGTCTTCAACCAAGGCTCTCTACAAAGTTCAGGCCTCAGCAGGGGTTGGGGATGGTACTTATGAGTAAAGGAGAAAAGTCCCATGAACAAAACCAGGAAGTCAACCATTGAAATTCCATCTATGTTTGCTCACATTTTGGAGCCTTGGGAACTCTTCCAAAAATCTCCTATTCAGAAGAGAATATATTATTTTCACCAACTGTTTTGTTTATTCAATAAGGAATTCCTAAGGACCTACTTAGTACAAAGAATTGTGCCAACTGATATGAGGAAGCCATCAGAAAGGTAGCAAGCAGTGGTTAAGAGCTTGGCCCTGGACTGGAACCATCAGGCTTCAAAAACCAGGCTTCTCCACGTGCTAGTTGTGTGACCTTGGACAAGTTAATTAACCTCTCTGAGCCACACTATGTGAATCTGCAAAAATAGTTCAAGAGTATGTTCCTCATTGGACTACTTCAACTTATAAAAGTGGTCACCTCTGTAAAGCGTTCATCCCATACCTGTTTTAGCAGCATTCTATCTCTGTTCAGGCCACTCCTGAAAGCTCCAAACGCGCATAGGCAGCAGCCCCCTCCTGATCATCATTTACAGGTTTCAAAGGTACCTCAAAAGTCAGTGTACCAGAATCCAATGTATAACCTTCTCTCAACCTCACTACCACCAAAGCCACAACAGACCAAAATCCACCTGGTCCTCAAAGTGTTTCCCATCCAAGTGAATGTCCTACCAACCACCCACTTAATTGATAGTGTCATAGGAAGCTGATGTTTCTAAAGATCAAAAATGGCAGAACATTGGCAATTTAATGAATTTCAACCCAATGGTTCTAAGCCAGAATCTAGATGTCTTCCTGGGCATCTTCTTGTTTGCTCCTTCAATGCCACTATCTCAAGCCCTGCGAGCTGGGTCTCAAAGTACTTCCACTCACCACCTCTATGTCTACCACCACCATCCTAATTCAAATCCCCACTATTTCACCTAGAGAGCTACAACACCCTCCAAATAGTCCTTCCACTTTCACCACTACAACCGATAGACAGTCTATCTGGTACAACGTGGCCATCATGACTTTACAAAACCAGAACTTGATTTTGTTAGTTTCCTGCTGAAAACATTTCAGTAGCTGTGTGTGGCTCATAAAACAAAGACTAGGAAGCTTCAGGGTTGTGCTGGGACTAACATGTCACCTTCTCTACCTCTCTGGTCTCATCACGTCCTCTACCTGCTCCCTCTACTCCAGACACAGTGACCTCCATCCAGTTTTGGAATGTGTCCAAGACCCTGTTCATGCCATTTCCTCTGCCTGGAACCATGTTCCCTTCCTATTCTGCCCTCTCATCTCAGCACAAACATTGCTCCCTTAGGGCCTGCTTGATGGGAATAAACCCCACTCAGTCATACTTAGACATACTTACAAGGACTGCATATGCTTGATTTAATGCTCTGCTGTTGCCATCATGAAAGTTTTAATTTTGGAACAAGACACCTTGCATTTACATTTTGCACTCGGGCATGCAAATTATGTAGCCAGTCTTGTTCTCAGGGGAGCCTTCATGGACCCACCCAAATAGCTAAAATGCCCCTTCCCAATCCCTTACAGTGCCACGTACGTATTCATCTTCTCTACTTGATGGTCTTCTCTACTTGAACCTAAGTTCCATTAATCCAGGGTCCATGTCTGATTTTTGATTACCACTTCATCCCTGACACCTAGCATCCAACAGGCAATCAGTAAAAATTGGCTGAATAACCATTTTTATTGTTCCCAGTGTCATTACTGCTATTACCCTGTGCCATTAAGGCTAAGAGCCAGCAGGGGAAACACAAGAACTATACAACGTGGCAGTGGATAAGAACAGAACACACCAACTGTAGGGAGGCTACGGGGAGCTGGAACAGGCAGTGCCTGGGAGCATGTGTGCATCTGCGGGGGCAGAAGTTAGGGGAAGGTGGTCCCTCCAATAGAAGGAAGAGCATAACAAAAGCATAAATGGGAATGGAAACTAATGGGAGGTGGAACATTCTGGCACAGGAGCTTCACTGCGGAGCAGAGTTAGTCAAAACTGGGGAAAGCCCTGAACCCAGGCTAGGGAGTTCACATTTTCCTGAAGTGTGGAGGCAATAAATGCAGTGTTTTAATTAGGGCAGTTCCCTATGAAGCCTTAAAAAGTGTGAATATCATTACTCAAATAATTGCAGAAAGATGATTTTCTAGCTATGCATAGGGGGAAAAAAATACAAAGTTTGAGCATAGCACAATACCTTTGTCTTTCCTGGAACCATATGTTAAAACGTGCCTAATAGAAATATGCTTCCATATTATACACAAATGCACGTTAAGCGCACTATGCTTTTCAAAGTGCTTTCAAACACACTGCATATAAATGGCTCTCAGCCACCTTTGACGAGCTCCTCATCAATTGATCAAGTGTTTGGTCATCTCAGCTGACATCTTCCAGCTGGTACTGCCCTAGAAAGACGTTTCCCAGATGAAAGACACATATGTATTTCTCCAGAAGGCAGGAACAACTCATCTGCAGCAACCTGCATCAAAGACTCATACTGGCAAAGGTGTTTATTCTACTCAGGGTTGTGGTTGTTACTGCTTAAATTCACCAAGACAAAGGTGAATTTTTCTAAAAATAAAAAGAATATCCTTTAACAAATGAACAATTCACAAATACCCACATACTGTGTGCCTCTCTAACAGAACCCAATTGAGCAAAAATGGTCTTATTGTGATGTACAATAAGATCCCAGTGTTCAAAAAGTGCACTTAACTCATTACTCAGAAATATGTCCATTGCTCAAAATGGATAGCTATTTAATTTCAACTCAAAAATGGTAGGGAGAATGGCAAGCCTCTGTTTACACACTCCTTATTTAAAATCAACATAAATACAGGTAGATTATGTTTTCCATCTGAGGCAGATCAAAGAACACAATACCATGAAGCCTCAACATTATTCTGCTCCATTCCCACTGCCTCCTATATGAATTCTTGTCATTACATCAATTTAATCCCCTGCCATTTTAGGCCACTGTTCGTCAAGCTGAATGAAAGCACAATAGCTGGTGTTTAACGTGACGGTGTTCCTTTTTCCAACCTGCCTCCTTGAAAGTAAAAGTTTGTAGAATGTACAAAATTTTCTTTACAGCTCATTTGAGATGCATAAACAATCCCAGAGACAGCAAAGAACAAAAATAATAATTTGTTGTTTCAAGGAGCTGGGCTGCTTGAGACAGCCATGGAATTCCAGACCCCCTGTGGATGGCTGGGCCACGTGGGCTACTCTGCCCCCTCACTCACCAGGCGAGCCATGGCTGCCCAGGCCCTTGCCCTGTCTGATTTGCTGTGTCTCTACATCTCCTCAGAAGGGCTTACATCTCTTGACAATCCCAGAGGGAAAATGATGCTTTTCCTCCCTGTACTGCATGCCCCTCCACCCACAAACCCTGGCCATATGCTTACTGCTCACTCTTTCTTACACGCTCCCTCCACTCACTGGGATTTAGAGCAGTGACAGCCACAGGATAGACCTCTGGCTAAAGTCACAATGAATTGAGAGGTGAGAACATACTCTGTACACTCACTCCCTAAAGGGATTCCAGAGCTCAAACAGGTAGAGGCCAGAAGCAGTTTAGGGAAAATCAAATTACATGTCAACCTAACCAGAGCAAGTTTTGCACTGCCCTCAAATTTACCAAGTGATACCTCTGCCGGCAGGACGTGTTTTGTGAGGGGGGGAAAGATAGACATAGAAAGGAGAGCCATTTTAAAAGCCTGAGACTCAAAATGGAAAAAACCAGGGGGTCAAAGAATCTCAAACTGCATTCTTTTCCTTAATTCCCATTGTATAAATAAATCAACTGTGGTTAAGATAGGGAGCTTCTAGCACAGAGAACTATGTCCCATAACCACAAGTATTCACTGCAGCCTATGCTTTCAAAGAGGTAGTCAGGACTTCTAAGTCAAACCACCTGTCAAATAAAGGATGGAGGAAAAAAGGAACTTCAATAGACAAGTTACCTTGATCAGTCACCCAGAATCTTCTGGTGATGCTGTGCTGCATTAACAATACATTAATGGACGGAGGAGTCTGCACAGAGACATGTTTAGTAATTATTACAGACTGGAAGAAAATCTATAATCCCACCAGAAAGTTCAAAGATCCATCCCATATTTGCAGAGGAATGTATCCCCTTACCCAGGACCATCGACAGTTTGAGAACGAGTCCAGATGTAAAGAAACATGAACAATTAACACAAAATAAAGTATACAAGATTTCTTGAGGTTTTCAGGAACATACTAAGTTACATGAATGATGTAATCTTCAGGACAAAATACTAGAACCCCCAATTGAAGATAATGTATCTTCAAAGATAACAGAGAAGTCTTTAAAACTTCTCTATTAAAAAATCCCAGTTGTGAAAATACAGACCCTTATCACAGGGCCTGCTGTCTTGTGCATGAGTAAGCTTTCTCACATCAAATGAGTTACGTCCTTGATATTCATACCTCCCCCTCCCTCTCTCTCCCTTTCATTCTAAACATTGGAACTGCAAAAAAGGCCACATACAGAGGTTCATTAAGGAAGAAATGATAGTACGAGAAGTCACACAAGGTCTCTGGCTTCCAGGAAAGTAGCTTGTCTGGAATCAGTGACCTCAGAAGTCCCTCCCATCACAAGGCCAGCTGCCCAGCACCTCAGGACTCCGACGCCCTGGCACAGCTCCAACCACCCACCAACACCCAAGCCCTGTTGTACTTGTGACTCTTGCTAGCTACCAAGAGTTAGTAGTTAAATGCACTGCCTACTCAGGTGTCTGGAAATGTCTACTACTCCTGCTCGACTCAGATGTTCTGTCCATACCTGCCACTAACTGTCTTACACTATAACACATGTTTACCTTAAAGATTTCTTTAGTCTCGTGTGAAGCACGGACTGATGCATGTTCAATGAGCCACAAACATACATACTTCTTTCTGGCCAGTGAATTCTTTCAGGGGATCATGCACATGAACAACTCTGTGTTCTCCAAGCCCCTACCTTGTTAAGCCTCAGTATTTTTGCACTTAAAAAAAGGATCCCTGATTCATTTTACAGATGAGAAAACTGAAGTCCACAGAAGCTGATTAACTTGACCCTTGGCTTCACAGAAAACCCGTCACTATACTAGCACTGGAAAAGGTAGGTTCCCTGATGACCAAGATCTCCTAGCAAACATCTACCAACAGCATGAGTGAAAAAGCAGTTGAGGTAAAAAGGAATTTGGAATGGTTTGCTGACCACAGGCCCAGGCTTTACCACCTGCCAACCTCCTACACTTCCCCAGCATTCTGGCCTGGGGCTGGCGAGCATGTCCCTCAACCCCTCAGAAAACACTATTGACAGGCAGGGAGTGCTGCCTCCGTGTACAGAGAAAATGACATTCCCAGTCTTGACTCTTAACCTAAGCAACTCAAACTGGCCATCACAAAGAACCAGCATTTTGGTAAGGCATCTATCCTCCCAGGTGCAAATGTGGGCTTCTACCTACCTCAATTCTATGAGCCACCTCCCCCCCTAAAACACATGTGGACCAACAGGGAGCCCTCCCAGAGCCAGCCCGGGGGGGGGCCCAGTCCTTGGGAACAAGGGCACACACACGCTGGGGCTTTGAATGTGAGGAGACAGGAAAAGTGGAGAGGAGGACTCCTCAGTCGGGCCTGGGAGGAAAATCGAACCCTTGAAAATTGCAAAGCAAAAGATGCCAAGAGAGATTCTTCACTGTCACAGCTGCTTACCATAGAAATCTCTCCTCATTTGGGGATGACATCGGCAGACCTGATTTTTTGTCACCAGTCATTCCGCACTGGCTTTAATTATGCAGCACACCAACAGAAATTTTCTTTCTGATCACATAAATCACACCGCTGTGACACAGGGCTCAATAGGCTCGGCTGGAACAATGTGCTGAGAGCTATCGGCTCCATCGCTCAAGCCCACAAGGTGTATCATTTAGCCAAGAGTGATAATTAGACGCAGAATATACTGAAAACTGTCAATAGGCATGTCAATAGGAGAACTCTTAGCATCTAACACCCAGTGAATCAATGGTGTTTTTCAGCTATAAAATCAAGAAAATGATAGCTTTCAAATGAATGGTGGAAAGGAAACAGGAGCCTCCTTGGGGAGGAATAAAACAGCTCAATTTTCCCTTACTGAGTGCCTCTCCAACTACCTCACTCAATGGAAAAGGTCACAGAACATTACAGCAAAATATCTCTGAAACAAGATGTACAACAGCGCTGGGACATGACATGCTGCCTGGGCACCCCACAAAGGCCTCACTATCTCGGACCTGACAGAAGCAGAAAATGGGTCAGTAGGTGGCAGACCAGAACCAGAGGGGGAGGCCAAGTGAGGGAGAAGAAGCAGGGGCCTGAGCTGCAGGGGAAAGAGGTGTGCCCACTCACACAGAGGTGAGACTGCGTGCAGGGCGGGGGGGGCGGGGAGGGTGTTTGAGCCCAAGCACAGAGGAAGTGGGTACTTGAACCGGGTGCTGCTGAAAAGATAAGCTCTTAGCAATGCTCAGTTACATCTTACAATTGACGCAAATATTAACAGACAGTACTTATATGCTGCTTGCTCTTTGCCACTCACGGCTCCAAGGATTCCACACATGTTAACTCATTTGATCCTCATGATGGTTCTGTGCAATTATTAGTGCCATTTTAGAGGTAAGAAAATTGAGGCACAGAGAGATTCAGTAACCTGCCCACAGGCACACAGCTAGTACGCGACAGGGCCAACATCTGCACCCAAGGAAGCTGCATTCTCACATACCACACTATGCCGCCTCTCGTGATGACCAGGCAAGCACACGGTCACACTTGCTTCTTCTCTTTTAACAAGAGCAGATGAGAGATGGACCTGTATGAAAGGTGGAATGGTATTCCATATCCCTGGGCAATTCCTCAGGGTCTCTGTTTCCTTCTATGATCAAGAGTGCAGGGGGGCTGGGGGATGACCATGAGACCTGTGGAGTATGTTACCATACACTGAGCTCATTAAGTGATCTCACACTCCCATCTTCATTTCACAGATAAGGAAATCAAGTCTCAGAAATGTTTGGAAAAATGCCTCGGATCACACAGCCTATAGGGCTGGGTTAGAACCCAGTGGGTCTCACTCTCAGGTTGTGCTCTTAACGACCACACTAAAATGTAAACTGCAAGGAAGCTTGATACATACCAGGAACCCCGACTAGTAGACTTGATTAGCCCTCAATACATGATAGGAGTCAGGGGGAGGGAAGGGCAAGGGTAGGGAGAGGAGAGGGAAAACTAGAAGGCAGAAGTAAAAGGAGCTGGGAAAATATACGCATTAAGATACCAATCTAGACATATTGCAAATAACTTCAGCAATTAACAAATGAGAAAATATACATAGTTGCTACTTCTGGTTTCAATCTAATATATGACTTATTTAACTGATTACTGGTACTCTCTTTTGGAGCTCTTTATATATTAAATTGGAAGTTGGGTTTTTTTAATAATCAAAAAGGCAGTAAGTCTAATTTCAGGTAACATTATTAAACACTTACTATGTGCCAGATGTTGGGCTTGGTTCTCTTATTGAATAGTGTTTAACTTTCTTCATTCTTAAAGCTATCGCTTTTATTTAAAAAAAAAAAAACAAACACATTTTTGGTGAGATAAAGGAACTCTACCAAAGACACCACCTTAAGTAAAATAAACCATCAGACCTACAACAGAAATCGCAGCCTTATAATTAAGTAATCACTAATGGACACTCCCAGATGACATTTGCAGTGACTTACCCAGTGAGGTATGTGGCCATGTGCACACATAATCAAATAGTTCACAACCCTCAAACCTTCATGCTAGGGCTGCCTTCCCTACTCAAGCTTCCTTCCCTATCACATGTGTTTTTCTAAGTAGCAGGAGAGTCTAGAAGCTTTGGTCCCTGCCAGGGCAAGAAGGGCATCCAGTACACAATGGATTAGGAGGCCAGCATCCTACAGAGCACATAGCAAGCTCTTAAAAAGCAATTTTGCTGGACCCAGATCAACCATCAACATCTTTCGCCAGTCACAACAGCTTTCCAACTGCTTTCCTCCCTGCTTCTCTTGTTCCCCTAGAGTTTAAAAGCTAAGTTGATTATTGTTATTCCTCTACACAAAACCATCCAGTGCTTCCTATCTTATCCACAACAAATACCCAAGTGTCACTGGGACTGAAAAGGACTCCCCAGTGGAAACCACTCGAATCCACAGGCCCACTAGTCACTGCTCTGGCTCATCAATCACACTGCTGTTCAGGGCTTCGCGTTTGCTGTTCCCTCTGCCTAGAGTGCTATTCCCTCTGCCTAGAGTTCTCTTCCCTTAAATGTTCCCATGTTCCCATGATAGACTTTTTTCTCACTCTTTTGTTCTCAGTACAAACATTTCCCTCACCAGAGGGTTCCTAACTGAACATGCGACCTTAAGTAAATGAGACACACAGACATCCTCACTCGCTCTGATCACACTTGTCTTAACACCTATCACAAGCTAATAGTTGTTTACTGCTTATTTTCTGCAGCCTCCAATTACCAAGCAAGCATCAGCAGATGGCAACTTTCTTTTACTCATTGATGAACTGCAGTACCTACAACTGTGCTTCACACACAATAGGTTCTCATTCCATAATTAATGACTGCCTGAATGAATGAATTCCCATGTGCAACAAAAATAAAATTAAAAATCAGTGATAAAATGGGTCACAGGTTGAGCCACTTAATTCCAAGCATCTTCATGAGCACAGGTGGAGTCCCCCAATAATCATGAAGGTCATTCCGATTAGAAAAATAGACTAAGGTGAGGCAAGGATCCAGCTCAAAAGCCATGCTCACTGGAAGCAGTCTTCATAATCAAAATATCCTTAATCACCAAAACAAATAAAAAATAAATTAGTGAAGAGAATACCAGAAGCACATCCTTGCTGGACCTATTTCCAGCATTACAGATATATTTAAGAACACTATTTGTGGGAGTTCCTGTCCTGGTAAGAATGAAGTAACTTCTATCAGACTAACTCTCCAACAAACAAAAATTTTAAACTCTAGGAAAAATATAAGCAACAACTAATTGAAGGCACTGGAGAGTACCAAAGCAGGCAGGAAACAGAGGAAATTCAATGACCTTCATAAAAGAAGGGAACCATATTAGGTAATGTCTGTGTTTAAATGGCCTTTCCTGGGGCTCCTGGGTGGCTCAGTAAATTAAGTGTGTCCAACTTTGGCTCAGGTCATGATCTCACGGTTCCTGAGTTCGAGCTCCACATTAGGCTCTGTCCTGACAGTTCAGAGCCTGGAGCCTGTTTCAGATTCTGTGTCTCCCTCTCTCTCGGCTCCTCCCCGACTCATGCTCTGTCTGTCGTGCTCTCTCTCAAAATTAAACAAACATTTAAAAAAACTTTCAATGGCCTTTCCTTTTGGGGCTCCTGGGTGGCTCAGATGGTTGAGTGTCCGACATCAACTCAGGTCATGATCTCACAGCTCATGAGTTCAAGCCCTGCATTGGGCTCTGTGCTGAGAGCTCAAAGCCTGGAGCCTGCTTCAGATTCTGTCTTTGCCTCTCTCTCCACCCCTCCCCTACAGGAGCATTGTCTGTCTGTCTGTCTGTCTAATATAAACAAGCATTAAACACGTTAAGAATTTTTTTAAATAGCCTTTCCTTTGCATCAACTTCACAGTCTGTATTGCACATAGTGGCTAGATCTCAAGAAGCAAGCTCCAAACTCACTAGCTTACAAATCCAGAGGTCATTTGTCAAAGTAGTTGAAAGTCATGAAGGGAAAAAAAAAAAAGTCACGAAGGGAAATCCCAGAACAGAAGGAATGATGGAGGCAGTAAATCTATATACACTGTCTCACATATCCTTAGCTTACTCCTGAATGGGGGATGCAGAAATGAAGTCCAAGTAGCTTGGCAGAAACTAACAGGTAAAAGGTTGAAAAAGCCACTACATATTTCCTAAGGTACCACCATGGGCAGTCAGAGTTTGCAGTTTTAATTCTGACAAGATAAAGAGGTTTGGTAAATACCTTGGGTTTTATATCAAAATTCATAAAGAAAGATAACTTAAAAATACAGACAATGCCTCAGGATTACGATTTTGCACTAAGACTAATAGCAACAGTAAAGCAGAGCTGCCCTAATGAGCTTTACAAACAAAGCTCCCCAAGGCCATCAGCCAGTGATTTAACTGTAAAAATCAATCTGGAACAAAAGTCAACTATTTGCAGAGGAAGATAACAGAATCCAGAATACAATATTTTTTTTAATTTTTTTATACTTATTTATTTTTGATAGAGAAAGAGCACAAATGGGGGAGGGGTAGAGAGAGAGGGAGACAAATAATCTGAAGCAAGCTTCAGGCTCTGAACTGTCAGCACAGAGCCCGACACGGGGCTCGAACTCACAAACTGTGAGATCATGACCTGAGCTGAAGTCTGATGCTTAACCAGCTGAGCCACCCAGGTGCCCCAAGAATGCAATATATTAATACAATGTCCTATATACAAAGAAAAATACTAGGGATGAAAAAATATGACTTATAGTCAAGAAAAATCAGGCAAGAAAAATAGACCCTGAGATAATCCAAAGGTGTGAATAAACAAAGACTTTAAAGAAACTATTACAAATATTTTCAAGGTAATCAAAGAAAAAAGTGTCATAATGAGTAACAAATGATGGAATCTCAACATAAAATTTTAAACCACAAAGAAATAACCAAATTCTATAACAAAAGTAAAATATCTAAAATGAAAAAACTCACTGAATGTTCTCAACAGCAGATGGAAATATTGGGGGAATGGGAAAAGGGCTGTTCAACTTCAAAAGAGATCAATAACATTTGAAGGTCAGTAATATTTATCCAATCTGATGAATAGAGAGAAACAAGCTGAAAACAAATGGTCAGAATGTCAGCCAAACAGGACAATATCAAGTGGTATAATGTATGTATAATTGGAGCCTCAGAAGAAGAGAGAATGAGGTAAAAAACAATATTTAAACAAAAAATGGACCAATATTCCCCAAATTTGGGGGAAAACAACCACAAAGTGATCAAAAGCCTTCATAAATTTGAAGCTGGATAAACAGAAAGGAAACCCCATCAGTGCTCTGATAACAAGAAAATCTTAAAAGTATCCAGAGGACAAAGACACATTAAATTCAGGGAGTAACAAAACAAGTGATGGCTGGCTTGTCATTAGAAAAATGGCCATCAGGGCGCCTGGGTGGCTTAGTCAGTTGAACATGAGACTTGATTTCAGCTCAGGTCAATAATCTTGAGGTTCATGTGTTCAAGCCCTGGATTGGGCTCTGCACTGCCAGTGCAGAGCCTGTTTGGGATTTTCTCTCTCTCCCTGCTCCTCCCCTGTTTGTCCTCCCTCCCTCAAAATAAATATTTAAAAAAAAATTTTTAAAGAAACAATCACTGTCAGAATTCAAATGAAATATATCTTTAAAACACTGAGAAAAAAATAAATAATCCAGGCCACAAAACCATCCTTCAGAAATGAAGACTAAATAAAAGATTTTTACAAATCAACAGAGAATTCATCACCAGCTGACCTTTACTACACTAAATCATGCTTCTATTAATACTTAACCGAAGTGTTACCAGATGGAAACTTGCATCTACAGGAAGAATGCAGAGAATCTGAAGTGGTAAATATTTACATTTAAATTTGTATCAAAATTATTTTTGTCTTAATCTCTTTGAATGTAAGCTCAAAGTTTAATACAAAAATGACAATAATGTATCATAGAATTCATTATATAGATGAAAAATGTTTGACAAAATGGCACCAAAAAAAAAAAATGAGGGGAATGAAATTAAAGTGTTTCAAAGTTTTTACATTTATTTGAAGTTATACGATGTTAACTCGGAGTAGACCATAGGAAAATTAAGCAAAATTGAAAGTGCAAATTTTAATTTCTAGAGGAAACACAAAGAATAGTTAAAAAACTTTAAGAGGAATTAAAATATAATACTAAAAAGTATCCCATTTGTCTTTTTTAAAAAAGGACAATAAAAGGACAAAAGATGTAAAAGCAGATGAAACAAAAAAATTTACAAAATGGTTGACATAAACCCAAATTTATGAATAATTATTTGAAATGCAAGTGGCCAAATACTATGATTAAAAGGAAAAGATGAATAAAACATCAAGGCTCAACTGAATGCTTTCCACAAGAATGCATTTACAATACAAATACACAATAGGTTTAGAATAAAAGGTTGGAAAAATATATACTCTGGAAAATGTAAGCATAAAAAAAGGTAGTATGGCTACACTAGTATCAGATGAAGTAAGCTTCATAACAATATCTTTAGAAATACAAAGAGAGATGTTTCATAATGATTAAAAGGTCAGATCATCAGGAGGACACAAAGATCATAAATGTGTGTGCACTTAAATACAAAGCTTCAAAATGACACAAAAACTAGACACATCTAAAAGAAGAAACTGGCATACCCACAATCATGGTTACAAAATTAACATTCCTCTCTCAGTAACTGATGGAACCACCTGACAAAACAAAATCTGGTAAGAATATAGATTTGAACACAGTAAACAAATGGTCTAATCAATATTTATGTAACACTAAATAACTGTAGACTACACATAATTTTCAGGTACACAAAGTATATTCATAAAGATACACCATATGCTTTGCCATAAAATTATCTCAATAAATTACTCTCTGGAAACAACATAATTAAGCTGGAATTCAATAAAAATAAGATATCTGGAAAATCTAAAATATGTGAAAAATAAACAACTCTCTTCTAAAATATGGATGAAAGAAAAAATTACAAGGAAAACTCAAAAATATTTTGAATGGCGTATTAATATACAATATAGCATAATATAATCAATGTAGGTAATGTGGTGCTTAGGAATATTTATAGTTTTAGCAGAAGCCAATAAAATTAAAAATCAGGTTAACGAAACAGAAAAGAAATCCAAAAAGCTAGTTCTTTTAAAACATTAATTTATAAACCCACAAGAAACCTTCATGACTTTGGGCTAAGCAAAGATTTCTTATATATGACACCAAAAGCAATATCAGTAACAGCAAAACTTAATAAGAGACTATTATTTGAAAATTATGTATACTTGATATAAAAATTGTGCCCACGATATATAAGGAAGATGTACAACTCAATAATAAAAAGACAACCCAATTTATAAATGGGCAAAGGATCTGAATGACTATTTCTCCAAAGAAGATAAACAAATGGCCAATAAGCACATAAAAAACTTCTCTACAACATTAGCCATTGGGGAAATGCAAAATAAAACTACAATGAGAAACACAATCCCCTTCAGTAAAATAGCTAAAATCAAAAAGATAGACACTAACAAAAGTTGGAAGGATGGGGAGAAATTGCAATTCTCACACTCTGACACTGGCAATAGCAAATGTGCAACCATTTTAGAAAACAGTCTGGCAGTTTCTTAAAAAGTTAAACATAAATTTATCATACAACCCAGCAATTCTACTCCTGGTATCTACCACTCAAGTGAATTAAAGCATGTGTCCACACAAACACTTGTACGTAAGTATTTATAGCACCATTACTCACAATGGCCCCAAACTGGCAACAACCCAAAAGTCCATCAACTGATAAAACTAAACGGTCTATATACATGCAATGAAACACTACTGAGCAATAAAAAGAGGAGAGTACTTATCCAGGCCACACATGGATGAATCTTAAAAATATTATTCTAAATGAAAGAAGCCAGATACAAAAGACCACATATTATATGATCCCATTCGTATGAAATATCTAGAAAAAGCACATCAACAGAGACAGAAACTAGTTTATCGGTATTAGAGCAGGAGGTGGGAACAGGGAGTGACTAAAAATGAGTATGAGGGATTTTTTAAAAAGGTAACAAAAGCTTTCCAGTTCCAATACTGTATTGTGGTGATGGGGTATTAATGCACTATTACTAAAAATCACTGAAATATACATTTAAAATGGGTGATTTTTATGGAATGCAAATTACAATTCAAGAAAGCTGCTAAAAAATTCATAAACTACCAGAAAGACTGATGAAGAATAAAAGAAAAAACAATTCAGAAATGAAAAAGGGCTATCACTAAAAAATCTACAAACATTAAAAGGATAAGAGAATATTATGAATAACTCTATGCCAAAAAAAGCAACAAGTTAGATGAAAGAGACCAAGTCCTTGAAAAAATCCAGCTTAATGAAAATGACACAAGAAGAAATAGAAAATCTCAATAGCCTTACACTTATTAAAGAAATTATATTTATAATAATTTTTATTAACAACCAAAAACTATAAGCCACCAATAGGAAAAGTATCATGGGGCACTTGAGTGGCTCAGTTGGTTAAGAATCCGACTTCAGCTCAGGTAATGATCTCACAGCTCATGAGTTCAAGCCCCACATCGGGCTCTGTGCTGACAGCTCAGAGCCTGGACCCTGCTTTGGATTCTGTGTCTGCCTCTCTCTCTGCCTCTCCTCCACTCGCTCTGTCTCTCTCTCAAAAATAAACATTCAAAAGAAAATTTTAAAAAAAAGTATTATATATTCATATAATGAAACAGACTTTTGATATGTGCAATATGGGTAAAACTCAGAAACATTATATTGAAAAACACAGACCCAAAAGAGTACATACTACATGATCTCATTTATATGAAGTCCACAGACAAGACAGTGGTTGCCTATCAAGGATATATGGATTAATCTGTAAAGGAGCAAAAGGTAAGTTTCTGGAATGATAGAAATGTTCTGTATCTTGATTAGGGTGTGGTTAAACAGTGTACACATTTATTAAAATCACTGAAAAGTACACCTAAGATTTGTGCATTTCATTTCACCCAATTTTTTTCTGAACTGAAAAAGAAAAGCAAAAATAAAATAATAAAATAAAATTTACTTAGAAAAAAAAAATAAGAAAAGCTAACTAGATTACTAGTTGGGATTAGTTCAATTAAGCTGTAGTAACAAACAGCCCCCAACTATTAATGCCTTAAGTAGGAGTTAGGCCACTGGCCTGAAGTAGGAGTAGCCTGCAGCCTATTTTTTGTAAATAAAACCTTATTGGAATACAACCATCCCCACTTGTTCACATATTTTCTGTATCTAACAGATTTCAGTTTTGACACAGTCTGTATGGCTTGCAAAGGAAAAGCCTAAAATATATTCTAGCTGGCTCTTTACAAAGTTTGCTTTTTTGGCCCCCGACTTTAAACCAAGGTTTTTCTTTCTTTTGTTTTTTCTTTCTTCTTTTTTTAATGTTTATTTTTATTTTTGAGACAGAAGGAGACAGAGCTTGAGTGGGAGAGGTGCAGAGAGAGAGGGAGACACAGAATCCGAAACAGGCTCCAGGCTCTGAGCTATCAGCACAGAGCCCAATGCGTGTCTCGAACCCACGAACCATGAGATCATGACTTGAGCTGAAGTCGGATGCCCAACCGACTGAGCCACCCAGGCGTCCCAACCATCAAGGTTTTTCTCACTCATACTCCATGTGAATCAGGAGTCAGCTGGGAGTTCTGCTCTATTGCATCTTCGTTGTGGGACCTGGCTGATGAAACAGACTCTACCTGGAATGATGCTGGTCACTCTAATAAGGGAAATGAGCGAGTCTGAAGGATCTTACACTAGCAATAAAATGATCTGGTTCCAAAGTAACACATCACTTTTCCTTACAACTCCTGCACCAGAATCATTCACATGACCACATTCACACAAAGGGACCAGAAAATACAATCCTATCATTTGTTTATACATGTGCCTGGAAGTGGAGGAGAACTGGGATGCTTGCCAAAGAGCACTAATGACTACCACAATTAAACTGAGAATCAATCAATCCAGATGTTTATTTCCAACAAACATGCATAACCTTGCTGAAATACTGCCCTACTGGGTACAAATCCTAATCATAAAAATGCCAAAAGTGACCCTGACCATTCCCTTTGGCTCCCATCCCACTGGTTAGAGCACCCCAGCACAGCCTTCTACCCTCAAGATGGATCTAAACTGCAAATCTAACCATCACCTTCATGTTTAATATCTTTCAATACAGGGTCCGTGTCATAAGAAAAAGTCAAGACTCTATGACCCAGACTCTGCCACATCAGAGACCCTACTGCCTCACATCTTGTCTGCCACCAGTTCAATTTTGTCGTGCTGGAATACAGTTTATTTGTGCCCAGGTATACCGTAACATCCAAGTTTCTGGATTCATACTTTTGCTTCTGTGGTTTCCATTGTGTAGGATACCCATTCCTATTTCTCTCACCCTTTAACATTCAACACAGTTATTATCTAGTCCACAGCACTTTCCATGACCACCAGTCAGAGAGAACTACATTATTACTGCATCAGACCCAATGTACCCAACTACCCAAACTGCTGCTACTGCACCAGACCCAAAGTACCTAATCATTGGACATACCCCACAGGGTTAAGTGACAGCTAACTTACCTGGTACTCACCAGGTGCCAGGCCCTTTTTATGTATCAATTCATTTAGTCCTCATATCTTATAGGTGGGTACTAGTATCCTCTCTATTTCACAGATATGGATACTAAGGCATAAGGATGTTAATTAATCTGCACAAGGTGCCACAGGTGGTAAGTGGCAGAGCTAGAATATGGCTCATAGGTCCCAAGGTATATTCTTAACCACTCTGCTACCCTGGCCTCTCAACACTGAGAGCAGATAAGCAGTCTCTCTTTGAGAGTGTAAGGTGCACAGTGGCAAAAACAAAACAAAACAAAACAAAAAACAGCATTTAATTCCTCTCTGTACCCCCAGGGCCTGGATTATAGATATTTAGGCAATAGTAGCTGCTTTATCAGGGTTTGCTCAGATGAAATAAACGAGACCTCTGATTCGCCGACCCAACCTTTCTGCTAAATAAAGTTCTCGTGACTAGTGACATTTAGGAAGTGGATAGATAATTACCATATATGCCTTTTCCTGGATCCCAGCCCTTCCTCCAGGGCTGCTGGCCAACTCTGAAATGGAGAGGTAGGAAGGACCCAAATTAAAGATCATCAGAAAATGAGCTACTCTAAGTTGGGACAAGCATTCAGGAATGTTTACAGAATCCTGACTATTTGGAAATGTGAGAATTTGACTTCTCTGAGCAGAAAACAGCACAAAGCTTCCCTAAAAGTTTTTCTTCCTCACATAATTATGCTTTAAATTGTTAATAGCTATAATTATGGAAGATGGCATTGTTGTGCTTGTAATTTTTCCTATTCCCGTTGGTATTTATTGATGATAAATGGCTTTATTAAAAAATAATGATAATTACCTTGTTTGGTTGTATATCAATATAGTTTCAGTTTTTCTTTATTACCACTTATGGAATTTTATGGATTGCCAACATTTAGTTCTTTTATTGGTTTATTTTCTCTTGATGGTATAAACGGGGGTGGAATTAACAATAATTTTATTCATTTCCTGACCCCCTCCCAACATGCCCCAGCTCCATTAAGAAAGCAATGTAGTGCACTGTTCACATGTAGCTACAGGAAGTCATCATTTTTACTGCTAGTAATTCTAACAATACCCCCAAATTCTCTTCTCTGGACCACTGCCTCACCAAGTGGTAGAAAGTGAAAGGCTCTTGCCTTATATTGCACCCCACAGAATCAGCATCAACAGTTCAAAACTAAACCCCTTTTGCTAGGACCAAGGTTTAAAATCTAAATAAACTACAATAAAATCATAAAGGCAGACAGATGGCCCCCAAAAGGAAACCCATTTGGTTCACTAAACATCCCCAAAAACCAGAGCAGCAGAAGCCCCCTTCCCCACAGACAATGTCACAGTTCTTGGGTAGGTGCCTTCCAAAACAAGCTCCCCTTGGACTTTGAGTTCTCTCTGGAGACCTTCAGCCCTAAGAAAGCTAAAATGACTACATACCCCTTTGTTTATCTGTGATCCTCCACTGGGGACCAGCCCAGTTCATACTCTGCAAAACATAAACCCAATCAAATCAATGACTCAAATATAAGTAGTCCATGACTCTTTAAAAACAGTGCATTTGTGTTTTTATAAGAAAGCCAAGTCTGAGCCTTTAGTGCCAAGAAGAGAAACAGTATGAGCCCTCGCAGTACTTGATGTGTTCATCTACCTGTATTAGCAGGGAGAGGAATACAGGCAAAAGAACATCACGTTTGCAATGTCCATCCAACCTTGGGCCATGTTTTTAACCTCTTTCCACCTCTCCTTTCTGCAAAAATGATTTCAGCAACACCTGCAACTCATAATTGTTGCAAGGATTAAATGAGTTAAACATGTGGCACATGTGTATTATTTAATATATATTAGCTCTTTTCTTCTAGCCCAGTGGTTCTCACCAGAGGCAATGTGCATCCTGCCCCCACAGGAGACATTTAGCAATATCTGGAGGCATTTTTTGTGATCACAACCTGGGGAGGGCCCCACTATTGGCACCTAGAGGGCAGAGACTAGAGATGTTGTTGACCACCCTACAACACACAGGACAGCTCCCACAACAAGAATTATCCAGCCCAAAATAGTGCCAAGAATGAGAAATGTTGGGTCTAGCGTGAAAGAATTATTTCATTATGGTTATTTTCCACATAATTTTCTTTTAATGAGCAAAGATTTACTGAAAACGTACCATGTGCAAAGCTCTGTGCTAGGCACATCATTAACTATCTTATAGATTTGGTTGCCTGCTGCCATTTTCCCAAAGCAACTCTCCCATCCTGAAATACTGTCCAGCCTTCTGAGTCTCAAGCTTTGGCTTCCCCTTTCTTACTACTTCTCTCAGTGGCCCTGAAGTCAGACATGCTGTGTGTCAGAGCAAAGACCTGTATTAATCAACAATTCCAAATATAGCAGCAGCAGTTTGAAAATCAAAGAATGGGCCTTAGGGACATCAATATTTGCATGTTCATAATAAATACTTAACTACACATCTGTGCAGTGTTCAATACAGTTGGGGGAGAAAAAGAACATTTATGTTGATTTTTGTCAACTTTCACAACTCAAGCATCTCATGTGCTAAAGAAATGTAAAACTGAATAGTCATGAAAATAATTTTAAATATATTTATAATATGCACTTATGAATTGGAGACCTGCTTGATTTACTCTGAGGCTTTTCTAACCAAATAGCCTATACCTGCCCCTTGGGTCAGTGGAATAATTTCCAATCTATGTATCAAACAGCCACTCCTTTCCTATCTGATACTCACCTCTACTACTCAGAAAGGCCCTAGCTTTAACATTCAAGGCTTGGTTTCATGTTTTTATCCTTCTTTCTCTATGTTGTGCATTTGTATGAGCTCACTTCTCTATGATGTGCAGAAGCCACCAGTTGCAATTAATTGTGGGTTAGTAACTTGTCAGGCTCTTCTGTAAGTGTTTTGTAGTGACGGTCTCATTTCACTGTCACAGAACCCCTACAGAGGCAAACAGTATCCCCCCCATTTTACAGGGGAAAAATGGAGGCCTACAAAGGTTAAGTAACTTGGCCAAGTCACACACAGCTAGGAAATGTTGAGTGTTCACACCCTGTATGTCCGGTTCCAAAATCCATATTCTTTTCCACTACACTGTATTAGGAGAAAAGAGACCTCCATCTGGTGAGTGCTCTTTGTAAAGTGGTAAGCGGTGGGCACATCCTTTGACCCATGAAATCCACTTCAAACAAACTGTTGCCCACAAACACTAGCTTAGATGCAGAAATAAATATGTAAGAAGATGTTTACTGTTGCAGAATTTGAAAAGCAGAAAAGAATAAATGGCCTAAATGAGGGAAGTAGACCCATGCTATGGAAAAGGGGAAATCCATACAAAGTAGGGGGAATGTGGCAAAAAGGGATTTGCTTAGGCATTATTCTCCCTTTGCAACAAAACTCTGATTTTATTCTGGGTGACAATTCACCCAGATTAAGTATTGCTTTCCCCATCCGGCCCTTCATCAGGGATGGTTGCTTGCTGGTAAATATTAACTCACAGTTACCAATTTCTATCGTTTAAATTCTTCCCCTGTGGCCAACTTCAAGCTACCAAGTTGAGGTTAACTGGCTCACAGAAAATCCCTGAGAATCTAACAACTGGTTCTCATGACCAAGGATGAGCTGGTTTTGGCCTATGATTGGCTACCAGTGAGCAGTAAGATATACACAAATTTGTCCCTCCTTTAAAGTGGGACAGACAGCAAGCCTGTGCCCTCCCCCCTCTTCTTCCTTCCTGCTGTAAATCTGGATGATAGGACTGGAACTCCAACAGCTACTTTGGGCTAGGAAGCAACTTAGAAAATGATGGTGCTGCAACGAGACGGAAGGTACAGAAAGGAGAAAACTTATCCCTGTTGACATTGTGAAGCTAACCTGAGGGCTGTGGCCCACCTACCTCTCATTGGAAAGGAAAGAAAACTCTTATTTTAAGCCACTGTTGTTTCAATTTTCTGTTACATGCTACCCAACTAATACAGAAAGCTTCAGACTTTGCTTTCCTATCTCTATTACTTGTATATTTTGTAATAAAAATGTTTTATTCCAGTATTATTTTCAAATTAAAAAAGAAAGTCAAAAAGTTTTAATGAGTCAAGTGGTTGGGCCCTTAATAAATATTTCCAAGTTGCCAATTCTTACAACAGTATCCACGGATCACAGTGGGGAAAAAAAAAAGGAGACCAAGGGAAATCACAGTCCTGGCACACAAATCAACAATGTGGGCATGTCCTGGAAATGAAAAAGATAGACTGGAGTCCAACCAAGTTCACAAACTGCCAAGAAGGATTTCTGGCCAAATAAGATTCAAAGGCCTCCTGAGATAAGCCTTGGGGGAAACACACAACAGGTGATGGGGAAAGCACAGGATGTACTGCCAGGCTCATGTCTCCAGTCCAGGAAACTCCCATGAAGCCTGCCCAATGGAGAGTGAAAGCAGCAAGACTCACAGCTGGGGCTCCACAGTTAAGGTGTCCCGCTTAAGGGGACGCCAGAGATTGGGACAAGGACATACAAGACAGCCTATCAAACCAAATATGGAATGGAGCACCAAAACATGGGAGCCACTCGAGTCTCTGGGCTCGTCACAGGTACTGTCACAGAGAGGGCTATAGACAGCAATCTGGTGGTTAGGAAACTTCTTGGGAGAGCACAAATGAATCTAGTAAGGTCTTCATGGTCACATTCCTCAGGTGGTCACAGAGGTTACACTGATAGTGACACATTTCTCTGCCTTGTCTTACACTGAATAACTGCCAAGTTCACTTATTTTTTTTAACTTTTATTTTTTATTGAGAGACAGAGCATGAGCAGGGAAGGGGCAGAGAGAGTGGGAGACACAGAACTGGAAGCAGGCTCCAGGCTCCGAGCTGTCAGCACAGAGCCCAATGCGGGGCTCAAACTCACAAACTGTGAGATCATGACCTGAGCCAAAGTCAGATGCCCAATCGACTGAGCCACCCAGGAGCCCCTGCCAAGTTCACTTAGGATGCATCTTTGTAGACCACATCAAGTCACTAGGCTCTACACACATCCTGTGTGCCCAAAAGCAGGGTGTGTGCCATGGAAGAGGTACTAAGCGTAGGTCCCTACTGAATACACCACAATCTAAAAGAAAAATCAGATGTGAGATATACACAGATAAAAATATCAGGGAACCTCTATCTATGTTCAAGCATTGGACGCATATACAGACATTACTGGTTAAGAATTCAGAGAAGAAAAAGCAAAGGGGAATGGAAATGTCACACAGAGAATACGGGTCAAGAAGGTATAGGTCTGCAGCCAGGCTCTAAAGGTTATCATTTCAGCAAGAAAACAATTAGAAAGAAGGTATTGCATACCAGAAAATGGCTAACAATGAGTGCTAAACAAATATACTTCCAATGAATAATAAGAGGAGTAAACAGAAGTGGGGAGGAGGAAAGGCATTCAGGGATAAGGAGAAAAGTGGCAACTATGCATTCTCTCATTCATAAATTCAGAAAATGTTAATTAAATGTGTACTAATGAGGTGCGTGAGCACTTGTCCAAGAGCCCTGAACATGAAACTAAGGGCTCTTGGGCAAGAGGGATCTCCTGGAGGCTAAGCAATTGATGACTCCTATGCACTGGAATTGGTAAAAATCCACATTTTCGTACCATCAAAAATAGGAAAACATTATAAACAGTCACCCAGATATTTCTAGGCCTCATCAGCTCATAACAGGAAAAAAAAAAAAGGTAATAACCAATTCAAGAGTAATAAGGCTGCCCCATGTGCTAAGATATCTCTTTTCCAGCATTTTACTATCAACGAAATTGAGTCCCCTTAGTGCCCATCAATGTCCCAATCCTCCCAATGTCCACTGTACCTATGTATACATAGTGCATGCCCAGTACATATTTATTCATGGATCCTGCTCCTTGTCTGCAAAGGTCCAAGCAGGGTCAGGACCAGGGTTGATCAGTTGTCTAAGGTGCCAGAGAATCATAACCTAAGGTTAAGTGTATGACATGTGTCCCCTGGGAGGTGGTGGCAGATTTTTTCACAATGGTTGATGAAGCGGAGGCCAGGGGTCAAAGATGCTTATAGCGAGAAACATGTAATGGATATTGGTATTTAAAACAGAAAGCAGCACTGGCTTTAAATTAATGTTTCATATCCAATAAAGAAGGCTAAATATCTATCGTTTTGATAGACTGCTATAAATGAAACATTAGAGGGGCCCTTAAACACCTTGTTTCAGATCTTCATTACATGACATTAATCTTGAGCAGAATATCATACCCAATATGGCCAATTCCCATTAAGTAGCCAGTTAGAAAACATAGGCTATGCTTTGTCTAATAAGGGCAGAATCAGGAAGGAGTTGAATAGGACAATTTCACCGCTTCTGCAGTCCATCAGCACTGCAAGTCAGAGTAGCAGAGAAAGTTTTCCAGAAATTTTCAATGTAGCCACTGTGCCCCTGGAGGAGATACAGAATAAATTCACAGTATCTTCCTAATGGCAACACAGTGACCATGCTCAATGCTTAATGTAACGTTATCAAGGAGTTGAACCTAGAGAGACGTCAATCCTCCATTCTTGGCCCAGCCAAGAATGGGAAGACCTTTGCTGCCTCCAGTCCCCTTGGTGTACTTCCACAGTGTCACTAATGAACAGATCTCTGAATCCTCTAGTAGCAACTTCTCTCATTGTACAGAAAGAGACCAAAAGCTCAAAATGAAATAAATTGAGATGATAGGAAAAGAAAGGAACACAAAGCCCAAATACAACTTAGTCATGTCAGGAAAAACTATACCTGAGGGGGGAAAAAATGCACATCTCCAGGAATAGAAATAACTCAAATGTCCAAGCAACTGAGATACTCTTCTGGCAATACCTGCTAATTTATTTGGGTGCGCACTACACATGTCACAGAGGCTCCCACATTCCCATGCTTTCTGCCCACTAGGAAACCGATGTGGATTTTTACCATTATAGAATGCACCTGGAGAACCTGGTTAAGCAGACAGTATTCCTTTAACCTTTGCATTCAATACAGCAAGTAAAGACTCTTTACCACAAGACCCTACAAAACCTATTTCTCAACAAGTTAGATAGTTAATCAATATTTTTTTAATTAAGCCAAGAAAAAAAAATCCTCTTCTGTGTTAGTTCTGTCCATAAGACCATCTCAATCAGATTTCATTCCTACAGTGAGGAAAGGGTAGCACAGAGCAAGACTATTGGTCAGTAAGTACCACAACACCTACAGTCCAGCTACACAATAGGGATGTTTCTATAATCATCCCGGCTCCCCATTCCTCCAAAATGAAGCAAGCATTTCATCCCAGTATACCATTATCATGGACTTGTACATCTAAATATGTTTCTTCCTTTGATACTTTTGACCCACTTGAATTTCAGCAGGATCTACCTTTCTCAACCAACCATTTACGCATATAAGTAACCATAGTTAACAGGTGCAAACCATGTACTCTTCTACATATTTTTTAATTACATTAAATAAATCATCCTAACACTGTGCAATAGGTACTATGACTGTCCACATTTTAGAAGTGAGGCAACTGAGACTTAGGGAGACAATCACTATCCTGCCTGCAGTCACACAGCAATTACATGAAAGACCTGGGATCGGAACCCAGCAATCTGGCTCTATCAGCCTTGCTTTTTAATCTCAGCAGGATATTGGATAGGTTTTACTCATCTACTCCAAAGTTGAATTATATGAATTCAGACATACAAGCCAGAGAATAATAGTAAGAAAAAGAATTCTCAGCACTCTTGACCACATTTCTCCCCCATTCCTTCCACCTCCTTCCCTAATTCCCAGTATGCAGCAATCAGGCATTCCTTCTGCCCCTTGAAACATGTTTGTTTCATACCAAGGGTATGTCCTTGGTATTGACATTATAGCCAGGGTTCTAGGTTTTGAGTGTTTTGTTCAACTAGAAGAAAAAAAAAAGAGATTAACATTTACTGAGTGCTTCCTCTCCGTGTGCCACATAGTATGTTTGGTGCTTTCACCCACATTATTCTCTTTAATACCAAAAAGTGAACCCTCCTATGTAATGAATGGACTCTCCTTTTTAAAGACAAAAAAAAAAAAAAAAGGCTCAGAAAGATTAAGTCTCATGGTCAAGGAGACTCACCTAAGAGTAAAGGCATGGGGATTTAAGCCAAAACCTGATCTGAAACTGAGGCTATTTCTGTGACAGCATGCTGGGCAGTAGATGCTCTATCCTTTAAAAACAAAAACCATTCTTAGATTCCCCCCCCCCTCTGAGCAGTGAGTCTTTACAGATTTACTGGTTGTTAAATGCTACTGACTCTAGCTAATTCCCAAATTAACTAGATTCCTTTTGGAGCTTGTAAAATGTGCTACACACTCAACTTCCGAATTTAGCATGCAAGATGATGACCACAGCAGTAAGGATGCTGCAACTTTCTTGTTAGGACAATGCACGCCTAAAAGCCCCTTTTTAATTTCTACCTTCTTTTATGAGGACAGCGTGAAGGAGGACATACCTAGGATACTGCATATTAATTTCAACACAACTAATACCAAAATGTCCCACCAATTTACTCTTCACTGACAATGTTAAAAGAAAATGATTTATGCAGATCAATCATCTCGCTCATCAAGTCCTACCCTGACAGCCAGCCTTCAT
This sequence comes from Panthera uncia, assembly GCF_023721935.1. Classification (NCBI taxonomy): domain Eukaryota; kingdom Metazoa; phylum Chordata; class Mammalia; order Carnivora; family Felidae; genus Panthera; species Panthera uncia. Next base: position 34,765,761 of record NC_064818.1, on the reverse strand, counting down.
CATTGCTATTTAAAAGGCACTGCTGACAGAAAAGACCGACTCTTTGATTAAGGGCCCTGTCTGGCTAACCTTTTATTTGAAGAATGATTGCCGCTGAGTGACAAATACTTTTCCATTCATTTCAAGGCAAAGATATTGACATTCAAATTCTTGATGGCTACACTGAGCAGAGGCCACTGTTAGCAAGAGGCTGGAGAGCAACAGCAGGTATGCCGTGGCTCCCGGGCCAAAGGGGAGCAAAGAATAAAACTGAAACGCAGGCGCTTGGCTGAATGTTCTCCACGAGTGAAAGCAACGGGTCTCTCAGCCGGACCCTCTTCCCTCACTACTTATCAAAGAACATCTGTTTGTAGTTTTGCCCCAGTTCTCTTCTTAAAAGTACCCTTGTGTTACCTTGACCCTACTTGGAACTGCACAGGAAGGGTAGACTGAGAGAAAAAAAAAAAAAAAGAGCTCATAAGCCTGCAGTTTCAGGCCCTAGGATGAAACATCCCCCTGTCTCTCCATCCTGAGCTGCAGGAGCCCAGCAGACCTCACACGCAAAGCACTGGCCTTCTTTCGTCCTCACAGGACCTTAAGTGACTAAATACAAAGTGGAAGAAGCATCTGAAAAATCACCTACAAAAAAAAAAAAAAACAGGAACAATTTTATCCCATCTGCTAAGGAGAAAGAAGAGTAAAAAAATAAAGAGGCAGGGAATGGCAGATAGAAACCAAGTGACCATGAGAGACAGAAATTGAGCTTTAAAAAGAAAAGGTAATTTTTCGAATCCATTATAAGGTATATTTCCACCTTGGTCAGCACCACACATATACATAGAATGCAGACATATTCTCACAGCAGGATTATTCTGCTTATTTTTATTTCTTAAATGAAAAACATTACCTTAAAGAGAAGTGGGAAAATTATGGATTAAGGTAAGCTATTTGTGACTCGAGCCATCACAAAGCCTCAAGATGCATCATTTCGGGGAACAAAATACCTCCTTGTAGATGGTGCCAAGATGCAACGTGTGGGTCTCACAAGGAACAGACTGTCAAAATAACTGTAGCTCTGATCCTCCAACAAATTCCCACAGTGGGAGAGTTGGTGGGGGGGACAGCTGGGGCATGGGCAGAACCTTCCCCTCAGTCATCCCAGGGCCCAACAGGTGACCCAAGCAGCAGAGTAGAGACAGAGAGAGAGAGAGAAACAGAGACAGAGAGACAGAGATAGGGGCTTCAGAGAGAGAGAGAAAACCTGGGCCTGAATCCCCTCTCTGCTGCCTATTAGCTGAGAGATCTGGAGCAAGTCAATTTCCCTCCCCCATCCTCTGTTCTCTCATCCACATGGTGGGATGGTACTGACCACATTGCACAATTATTCGTGGATATTAAAAAATATTCATTTAACAAAGCCACTTACCTAAACTAATTTTCTCCCCCTTTCTTCTCATCTTTACTCACTTGTTTGTTTTCAAGACTACTCCATAACCCAAGACTTAACAGTTACAAGACTAAGCTTTGACTCCTAATGCAGACACTTAGTATCCGTACAACTGCATAAGCCTTAAGTTACATGTTGAATCTCAATTTCTTCAGCTTTAAATGAGACCAGTCATAATAGTCCTACTTCCCTTATTGTGTTACAATGAGAACAAATAAGATACTGTGAATGTTAAAATACTTGATTATTTTAAATCAATATAGAAATGTTGGCTGCTGCTACTGTTGTTCTCCCAAAATGGGATACTCCAGCCCTTTTTTATCTTTTTCCTTATTTATTTCTCCCATCTATATTTCTCATGGCAAATAATAAATCATAATCAGTTAATTAATCAATAATCATAGTATCATCCCCATTCCATATAACTCTTAGTGGTTGCTTCTGCAGCTGTCTGGAAGAAGTACCAGGTAGAACTGATGTTTCTTCCATAATAAAAATTTATTGGAGGTTATTAGGAGCCAGACATTGGGACAGGGAGGTGAATGAAAAATGCAAAATTCAGTGGAATGGGGCAAACAGACAAAGAAATGATTTCAGTATTGCTGTACGATATAAATTAAGTACAAAGGATGCTGAGGATGCCAACAAGGGAGGGTGTGACTACCTAGGGAGTCAGGGAAGATTTCACCTGCAGGATATGAGAACTGGGCCACGAAGGGGAGCAAGTCCTCACCAGGCAGAAAAGGAAAAAGAAAGCCATTCATGGCAAGAGAAGGGCAGGTACAAAGGCATGGAGGCTAGGGAGAGGTCACATGCTCTGGCAAGGACAAGGGGAAGTTCAAGACATCTATAGATTTCAGACTTACTCCTTTAAACAATGGGGAGTTGGAGCTTGAAAATGCTGTGATCTGGTCCATGGTTTAGAAACATGACCCTGATCAAAGACCAGACACACAAACACTCACTGGTCACCTACTCTGCAAGAAACTGGAGACAGAGATGAAAAAGACTATCCTGACATTCCCTCTGGGAGGGGAGCTAGATGTGCTGACTGCTTTCAAGCAATATCTGAGTATCTGATTAACTAGGGGCTATGAGCCACCACCCCACCCCCCTACCACCCAGCACCAGGACCTGTGGCTTCAGAACCTACCCTTCATACCCAATTGGCTGGTGTGGATCCCTGCTTTTCTACCTGACTCTACTGATTCATTCCTATGAACTGTGGTGTGACTATGGATTGCCAATATATGTGTTCAGAGCTGTGTCCTCTGGCTTTCTGTCTTCCTTTCCTGATGCTAGCCTATTGCTGTCCTGCTTTGACTTCCAGTGACCCTGTGTGTGAACTGTCTGACTCCTGCAACCGTCTATATGAGTGGGTAGGTCTCTAATCTATTCTTGTCCTTTGTTCCCCGTGTGCACTCCCAGTATAACTGTGGCAAAGGTGATGTTATACATTCACCAAATCTTGTTTCCTTGTCCTCTTCCTGGGCACACAGACATTTGACAACCTCCCTTACAGTTAGTTCAGATTCTGGTCAATACATGAAAAAACAGATGCAAGCCACTCCTAGGCCTGGTCTTTAAAAACATGCTAGTGTAGACCTTGTATATTAGCTTCACAGGGGACGATAACAATTACTACAAATTTGGTGGTTTAAAACAACAGGAATTTATTCTCTCGCTTTGATGAATATACCAGAAATCCAAAATCAACGTGTAAGGCCACCTTCTACCAAGGGTCTAGCCGACAGCCTCTTTCCATGCCTCTTCCAGCTCTTAGTAACTCCTGAGGTCCAAGGATATGGCTGCATCACCCCCAAACTCTGCCTCTGTCTCTACCAGGTCTTCTTCTGTGTCCAAATCTCATTCTTCTTTCTTTTATAAAGATACCAGTTCGGGGACTTAGCTCTCACTCTAAATCCAGTATGATTTAGACCCCAACCCAAGGTCCATAAGTAATTATAACTGGAGAAATGCTATTTCCAAACAAGATCACATTAAGGTTCCAGGTGGAAATATACTTGAGAGGATCACTCTTCAACCCACTGCTCCTCCCACGCCACCTTGGTGGCCTCACGATCCAGGTGGGGCAGTCACCAAACGTCAGAACTAGAACCTTGAATGACCATGAATGAGCAGAGCTCCCCTGACACTAACCCTCACTCTGCACAGAAGGTGAGAATATAAAACTTCTCGGGGTCAAACCACTGAGATCTCAGGGTTAATGTGTCACAACCAGTCCAGCTTGGCTACTACTGCAAACCTCGTGCCCTTGCTCTGCAGTCCAAACACTATTTATGGGCTTAGGGCTAACACACAGTGTTTTCATTTAGGTTCCGTTTTTGCTCAAAAGCCCTTTTAGGCTGCTCTTGCAGAATGTCCCAGGAATTTCTCCCAAAGCTTTGCTTGGCCTGGACATGGGTGTTTGGGAGGTTTCCTGTTTCCCCTGGGTAGTGTCATGAGGCTTTCGCTGATAACATCGCTGTTTTCTCGACTGGTCTCAGAGGAGAATGTGGTAGCCAGTAGGAGTTAGCTCTTGCTTTTACCGGGGTAGAACAGAGGGAGAAAGGGGATGAATGTGAATGTTTTCCAGCTTAATTTATCCAAAAGGGAACCAAGAAAAACAGTAGCTTGTGTCCTTTTCTTACAGATGTGGAAAGAGCACCAGGTTTTAGAGGCATGCTGACCTAGGTTAAAATTTCCCAACGTTGCAAATTCAACAGCTATAACGCTTTGTATGTTGCCTTTTTTTTTTAATGTTTATTTATTGAGAGAGAGACAGAGAGAGCACAAGCGGGGTAGGAACAGAGAGAGAACCCCAAGCAGGATCTGCACCGTTGATGCAGAAACAAACACAAGGCTTGAACTCACGACCCGTGAGACCATGACCTGAGCAAAAAAACAAGAGTGGGAGGCTTAACCAACTGAGCCACCCAGGTGCCTCTGGTTACTTTTTATCCCAAAGCCCCAGTTCTCTTACCATTAAAAAAAGAGAGAGAGAGAGAGAGAGAGAGAAGTTAATATCACCTTTCCCACGGGGTAGCTATGAAGATTAGATGATAACAGATACACGATTAGTTCAGTGCTCTGATCATAGTAGCTACTAGATAAATGTTAACTTCCTTTGTTGCTATGGATAGGACAACTTATTCCCACTTAGATCTTCTTCCCTCCTGGGGCAAGGGGATGGCTAAGTTTGTTTAAAACCATGGTCTTCAGCATTGGCCTCAACGACCCCCATGTATTTCTTACCTTTCCTCTAGTTCAATCCTGGAATGGATTTATAAGAGAATGGATACACTGACTAATCTCTGTATCCAGCTGATTTTTGCTCTTAAACATTTACGAGTGTTCATTTTGATACTCCAATTAGACTGAAAGCTCTTGGAGTCAGGGACCAAGTCTTCTTCTGTGTCTGCAAACCTCACCACCATCAGTACAATGCCAAACTGCCCACGGTTGCCTGCCCCATACTCACTGGCTATAGAGAATGTGGAGAATGGCAAGTGTCCCAGGACACAATCTGGCCTCCAGTAATGTGGATGTTCACCCATTAGTGAGCTAGTATTAAAGTCAGCTAGTACACTCACAGAGCAGAGGGAAGGAAGAAATTCAAACACTTAAGAAATACAGCACAAAGAAACAGGATTCATCATCATTCTGGATTTGGTGGATTGTCCATAAGTGAATCAACTAACGGTCTGTTGATCACCCCCTTCACAGCTAGATGAGCAAAGCTTATCACCAGATGAAGGCATTATAATAAATTATACATTATATAGCACATGTTATATAATGTATGTGTGTTACATGTAAATTTGCAATACATATTTGCAGCACCTGCTTTGTACTGGGCACTGTTGTAAGTAACACATATTTACAGCACGTGCTTTACTCTTATATTAATTCATTTAGTCTTCACAACTCCGCAGCACAGATACTATTATTATTACCATGTTACAATGAGGAAACAAACCCAGAGGAGTTAATTGGTCCAAGTTACAGAACTAGTAAGTAGCAAGGCCAAGAGCCACATTCTGGCCCCCATTCCAGAGGCCATGCCCTCAACACTAGGCAATACTGCTTCTCAAAGGGGAGAACATAGGGGTGGCAGGAAGTGAGCCCCCACTCAAAATGGTACCCAAAAGAGGGGCTTACAAATTAAATTCTGAAGAGCCAACTCTTCAACAAAGTAAGCGGTTGTAGAACCAGAGAGTAGATGTGGCAGCTATAGATGTGAGGGGACAGCCATAAAGGAGGGATGGTGACAATTCACCTCAACAGTAGGATCCAGATGGAAACAACCTCCTAAATGAACTTTTGGCTTGAGATGGGATGAAGTCCATCATTAAGGCCCAGATTAGCAGCACTATTTGAAGACCCAGGAACACACAGCTCTAGCAGACTGAACACAAAGGATACAGAAGGAGCTGGGGAGTGGGGCACCTGGGTGGTGATCTCATGGTAAGTGAGTTCGAGCCACACATCCAGCTTTGTGCTCACAGCTCAGAGCCTGGAGCCTGCTTCAGATTCTGTCTCTCTGTCTCTCTCTGTCCCTCCCCCACTCACACTCTGTGTCTGTCAAAAATAAATGTTTTAAAAAAAAAAAGGAGCTAGGGAGAAGTTCCAGAAAGCTTGATGGGTCTGTTTTGAGCTTTGCATCTTTAATTTGCAAACTGCTAGGGGCAAAAGACAGCCAGCTTTTCCACCAGCGCTGCGAAGCTCAGTAACCATACCCTACATTTGTTTACCATTAGTGAATAAATCATTTCGGTTTCCACCAGCTTTGGCCCTCCTCCACCATAAACAGAGTCAACTGGGGCTCCCCACTCCAGGTTGTCATTAAAAGCAGAGAGGGCATTGGTGTTCTCACCCAGGCTCTGCATGCCTCATGGGCAATGTCCCCTCCTCCTTCCTTAAGCATAGTGGAATGAGCAATATTTGACGGGTGATTCTTTCATCTCTGCAGCTTTGAAAACCTCAAACGTCATATCGGATCTACAACAAAGAACAGGGACTTCAGGGGTTGACAGCACGGCCATAATTAAAGACGACCATCAATAAGCTGCCATGTTAAACAATGCCACGTTGTAGCTGCTCCAAAACCAACTGTTTACCTTTCAGACATTTCTATGGAAGGGTTTAAACAGGTGCAGTTTGAATTGTTTTCATAAAGATAGGCAAACAGAAGATAGGAACTTTTCTTCTAAGACAGAGTGTAATGTGCAGCACACTATTCCCTTGCTCATAGTGTCCGACAGATTTACTTAGGGGAAATAATCTCTGATAACTGATAAGGATATGAATCCAAAAATAGCATTGAAAGTATTACAGGGACGTTGCCAAAGATGAAATGGGAAACAATCCAAAAATTTCCATTCTAAGTTCCTTCAGGCCCATGGACCTCAGTTTATCCCATTGTAAAATATGAAGGTTACACTTCAAGCTTATGTCGATAAGCAGAACCCTTTCCCCAATCCAAGCCTAACAGACAGGGAAATTCAAGAGTGTTTTGGGGGTAAATCAGAGTTCCTCTTGCCCCACCATGCCCCCAGAAGATTTTTAGAACTTGGAAAACCACTGGGTTGAAGCAGCTCTGTAAGTTCTTTCTAGGACCGAATTCCACAATTCTCAAGAAAACAAAGTTTTCAAGTGTAGAACACTTGGTCCGTCTTTCTCCACAGTATTTTTTTCACTGTTAAGCATCTAAATAACACTGACTGTGGGCCTGACTAGATGAATTGTTAAGGAAGTTTCAAGTAACTTCTCTCCTCCTGGAGTCTTGGTTAGGGCTGGCTTTATCAGCAGCAAAGGAAAAGAGGTGGCATTAAAACAAATAAAGAGTCTGATTTAAACAGTGAGCTCCTGGGGCAGCTGGGTGGCTCAGTCAGTTAAGCATCCAACTTCAGCTTAGGTCATGATCTCATGGCTTGTGGGTTTGAGCCCGCATCGGGCTCTGTGCTGACAGCTCAGAGTCTAGAGCCTGCTTCAGAATCTGTGACTCCCTCTCTCTCTGCCCCTCCCCTGCTCCTGCTCTGTCTCTCAAAAAATAAGTAAATGTTAAAACATTTTTTAAGTGAGCTCTGGAGCTAGGTACCCATAGCTAGCTCAGTGTCCCTGTTCCCACACAGGTCTGAGGTGAAAAGAAGAAACGTGCTCCCCATGCTTTTCTTCTGCCTTGGAATTTATGTCAGCTTCCTGAGGCCTGGCTTTGTCATGCTTCCAATTCTATATATATATGCTGGCCATCTCTGGAGGTCTCCGGAACTCCAGAAAATTTGGTCTATTCAAAGATAGCCAAGAACTTTGTCAGTCTTGGATGATGCATAAAAATTGAGTGAACAGGGGCACCTGGGTGGCTCAGTCGGTTGGGCGACCAACTTCGGCTCAGGTCATGATTTCACGGTTTGTGAGTTCGAGCCCCGTGTCAGGCTCTGTGCTGAAAGCTCGGAGCCTGGAGCCTGCTTCAGATTCTGTGTCTCCCTCTCTCTCTGACTCTCCCCCAGTCATGCTCTCTGTTTCAGAAATAAACAAACATTTTTAAAAACACTGAGTGAACAGAAGGGCTGTTCTGTGGAGCCACCAAGAGATCCTTTTGGATCCCATGAAGCAGAGACCCCTCAATGGGATTTGGAAGGTTTCTCCAGGTACAAGGGCTACTTATCACTTTATGTGAACAACTCACACTCAGTAGGGGGACCCCTGGGCAAGGGTCACAGTGGCTATGCTTCAGGCCCCACATGTGACATCATGATGCATGGAAAATTTTCTCATACCTGTGAACATGACACTGTTAGAATAAGTATAAAAAGTTGCGGCTCGTTTCTTTGCAGAAGGAAGATCATCAAGTTTATAACAAGATGAAAATCTCTGGTACCAGTTTGGGACAGATCAAAAGAATGACAAAACCTGAATCTGACCTCCTTGCATGAAAATAATTCGGAGAATCCTTGACTGAATAAATCTGCTCTCCTTGCTAGCCCCACCCCCAGTGAGAGCCCCACAAAATCTCCAAAGAGGAAAACCAAACTACAACGCATCTCATTTCCACGAAGGGGGAGGTGATGTCCAACCAGTTCTAATTGACTAGGACAGAGCCAACGAAAGTAAATAAAATCACACGTCCTGGCTGAGGCTGAGCTACAGAACACTCCCCTATCCCTCCCACCACCCACTGAAGTCATTCTTGAGAGCCCTCTTTGCTTCTAATCTGGAGAACTCCATTTTGAAAACAATGGCCCCTCTATGGAGGGCTTCCAACCCAGCTTAAGTTCTAAAAAATCAAATAGCCAGTAAGTCTGATCTGGAGAAAGCATCTCTCAAGAATGTGGGAAAACTGCCTTGGGTGGTTTGTGTTTAGTGGTAGTATCTCCTCCTCCAACTTGTCAGACTGTCTTGCTGTTTTCAGAATGAAACCAGATATAACTAAAGCAAAAAAAGAAAAAGTGTTCAAGATAGGCTCCTGATCACTGGTTTATTTTTTGAATTGAGAAGCCACACAATTTCCAAGCGTAGTTACGTTATGGTAATATGCTTTGTCATAAGTGGACTATATCCATCTGCTTGTCTATAAAAACAGTCTGTTCCTCATCTTTCGAAACTTGGCCTGGATACAGAACTTTTAACTTAAAATATCTAACAATATGTCATATCCCCCAGAAGATACATGACAGCTATTTCAAAGATACATAATATTATTAATTGTTTTTGAATGTAATTGAGCTGTTATGAACCTTAAAATTATAAAAATGACATTTAGTCATCAACAATTCTTAAAACATGATAAACACAGAAGAAATACTAATAAGTCCAACAGTACTCATAATTTCAAAATTATATCCTTTGAAGCCAAAATGACATTAAGAGGAACAGAAAGAATGTAAAAAACTTAAAATTGCCATGCTTGAAAATATTAAACTTACCTTGTGATAAAAATTAAGTGTGAGCTAAATTATTTTTTGTGTTTGCAGAACTGTCAATGTGCTGTCTCCTTAAACTATCTGAAGGGCTACAGCAGGAGTAGATGGAGAGGACCTGGAAGATGTAAACAACTTGGGGCAGAGGAACGATCACCATTACTTCAGTTCACTCCTATTCACTTAGAATTTACTGAGCACCTACTATGAGTTTGTACTACATTGCGTATCATGGAGGATAACAAAGGAGATACAACCTAAGCCCTAAAAGGAGCTCACATACTTGCTTATTTTTAAAATTTAAAATGACAAGACTTTCTTTGATTAAATACCCAAATGAAAGCTCCAGTAAATAAGTAATGTATGGGGTTTCATCAGGAAGAAGTCATTGTGAGCCAGGGTGGTTGAGGAAGCTCCATGGAGGACCTAAATTTAAGCTGGATCTTCAAGACTGAGTCCTATTTCGAAGGATATAACAAAGGCCAGAGTCTCTAGAGTAGGAAGAGCAGCTTCCATAATGGCCTAAAACCCGAAACTACCATAACTTGCTGGAAAAAGGGTAAGCCGCAAGAAATGGCCCAAATGCCTGGCCCTCACATTACCCACAACTCGGGGACATGGACAACATCCACCTGATTCCTTCTTCCCTACTGTTTGTCATGGCCCACTTCATTGGAGTCCCACCTGCCTGGGAATCCTAAGCTTCCCAGGGTCCCTCTCTCACCAGACTCGCTCCACTGAATTCACACAGGAGGGACCCCATTTGGTTCATGATAATCAGAGGCAGAAACTTCCCTCACCTGGCTCCAAAGAATGGACTCATTTTCAGAACCAACCGAACTGGCTACAACTCAAAGTAGACATTACAACCTTTCTACTGTCGCTTCTCTGTACCATCCTGAGAGCAGTAGTTCTCAGCCAGGGGCATCTTGCCCCTTAAGGGACATGTGTCCATATCTGGAGACATTTTTCGCTTTGCTACAAAAATAGAAGGAGGATGTGTTACTGCTACCTAGCAGGTAGAGGCCAGATATGCTGCTGAACCTTTTACAACACATGGGACAGGCCCCCATAACAAAGAATTTTCCAGCCCAAAATGTCAATAGTGGCAAAGTGGACATGCCATGAATATCAACATCTACAATATTCTCTGAGTAAATTTATTTTAACAAAGATGGAGAACTTTATCTTTTCTTTTTCTTAAACCTGACTTAGATCTACTGATTTCCAGAAGGCTCAGCCCAAATTCCAAGGTGTTTTCTAAGGCAAAGTTGCCTGACCCAGGCAGCTCTGATGAATTCCACCCCACCCCCATTCCCACCCTATAAGAAGAGTGCACTGAGGGGAATGTACACCCTGGCAATGAAGCGTGTCTTGCACTCAAGCAAATGATACACTCATACCTAAACCCAACTAGAAATGAGAGGATACTGAAAGCCACTGCATTCTGTACCCTTTGTGCCTCTCCAAAGCTAGACCCACTTTTCACATATTTAATAGGAAATGCACTATACAAATATTTGCTATTTGAGTACTTTCAGTTTTGAGTTTGCATAGAGAAAAAAAGTCCTCATAACTTGCAAAGATTCACTAATGAACTGACCATTTATAAAACTGGTCCCCATTCAAATATCCATTCCAAGTAGTATGCATCCCTGATGCGTGTTATCAACAGTTTAAGTCTGATGGTCAAATGTTATAGAGGCCCCCAGTGCAAATCAACTGAAAAATGAAACAGAAACTTCTGCAAAAGATACGGGGTTTTATGAACTCAACTGAAGTGATGTTCAACAAATGCTCAAATTACACTCAAAACCACTGATTTTGCATCCTTGGACCAACTGAAAAAGAGAAAAGACAGAGAAAAACACAAAAGGAATTTTATGAGATTCAATCCAATAATCGAAGGATTGAGAAAGGCTCGTATGAAACTGATCAAGTCCCAATTTTACAGAAATGAACAACCCTTATAATTGTACAATAAAAGCAAATATAAAGTAAAAGATATTTGGTGCCAGAATATAATTTTGCCAAAAAAAATATGGGAAAAAATTAAAATAACAGATGATTTTTTTGTTCTAAGAATTAGACCATAATAGCAATTATAACTTAAAATGTTTGATATAAAATATATACATAATTTTGACTTCCAGCTTTCATGATTAAATCCCAATTTTTTTATTCCTCCACAGCTACTATTATATTTTGTTTTCCATTTAAGTTGATTGACCGGAGGCGATACTTTTCCCTTCATACCATGGGTCTCCCCCTAAAGATCCAGACGCCCTGAAGTAAAAGCAAAAATACAGGACAGGCTAGGTCCCTTTCCCAGCCCCGCCTCAGTGCCAAATGTGCCTTTCCCACAGCTGGTGATACCTCGTAAAAGTACCCAACATCCTCCCCACCTCAGTGTGAAAACCACAAATCACTTCCAAAAAGTACAGACCAGAAAGCATTAACAACAACAACAACAACAACAACAAAAAGTCTGAAAGCAAAAACAAAAGGCCCTTCAAAATCCATATCCAAATCCCATTGCTCTGAGAATAAAATTCCACCTCCTAACCAGAGCCCACCAGCCCCTGAGTAATCTGGTTCCTGCCTGCTTCTTCATCTTAAACCTCTTTAAAGTCTCTTCAGCACTTATTACTAACTAGCCACATGGATCTCTGTGGCCCTCAAACTTGCCAAGCCTCTGCACACCTCGTGGCCTTTGCACATGCTATACCCTCTGTCTGCAACGTTCTTCCCTAGTTCATTCCGTTCTAATTCCTAAGTCTCAGCATAAATGTTCCTTCTTGAGATGACTTTTCTTAGCATCCTATCTAAAGTTCCTTCAATACTCTACATTACTTAGATGTTGAAAAATTTTGTTAAATGGATGAATAGATGGATGGATAGCTGGATGGACCTGATGGATAGATGGATGGATGGAGTTCATTTGTGTGGCAAAGTCAGTCAATATGTGCTGTCAATAGCCATTATTCCCTAAGGCCATTTTCCAAGCAATTGTTTTTCTCCCTTGGATCATTTGAGATTGAATCAGTGAATCCAGAGCTAGGAGGAAAGAGCCTGATTAAGGTCACTGCACCAACCCCCAGGGAGAATTCCCTATCATCCATTTTCTCATGCTTTGTGTCAAGTCTTGCTTTCAGCTTCTCCAGTGGCAAGGCTTCCCTTAGGTCCCCACGGACACATCTACGCACTCTCCCCATTGTGAAATTTGTCCTGATTTTCCCAGCCTAAATTCCTCTCTGCTTAACTTCACCCCATTACTCACAGCTATCTCCCTCTGGACTACAGCAAATGACAACTCTGTGGAACTTACTCTCTCCTCCTTGCTTCCCACAATTTCCCAATTCCACGCCCTATCCTTGATGGAAGAGCATGGCATTAGATTCAGGCAAGAAGAGTTTACACAAATGTTCTGAATTAAAACTTGGTCACCACCAGCCTCATTTCACCCACCCATCTCTTTCATCCATCATTTTCCCTTGCCCCTTCCTCCCTCCCCAGCCTCCACAGGGCCAATCTGGTTTTGTTGCCTCATTACATGATTCTCTCAAAATCTAGTCCTATGCTTGACTCTAAGCAGCAAGTTTCTGTGAGGCCACACAAGAAACCAGTGACGATGGTAGCTTCTGGGGGATGGAGAATTGTGGGGCAGAAGTCTCATTTTTTGTTGATACCTTTCTGTGTCCTTTGCCTTTTTAACTGTGTGCATTCACAACTATTTTTTAAATGGGGGTAAAACACACATAACATAAAGTTTACCTTCTTAACCATTTTTAAGCATACAGTTCAGTGGTATTAAGAACATTCACATTGTTATGCAACCATCACCACCATAAACACAACTTTTTCCTTTGAAAAATTTTAAATTACATGTTTAAAAATACAGTTCTTGATCAAGTAGCTATACAAGACACAAAGGATAGAACAGGAAGGAGGAGGCTACATCTGGCACGAGCTATGGAAAACAAATATCACTGTCACTTAGCCATTTTTGATATGTTAAAAACTTAAAAATATAGGGTGGCAGATAATTCTGTGAAAATAAGGGGAGAAAAGGAACAAAATACAAAAAAAAATTTAAATATGGCTTTACCCCTCTCTACACATATTTATAATAATGATGGACCAAAATAAGTATGTGCATTTTCAGTCAAGTATAGAGAACAGACATCTTAACAAAACAGAATTATGGCTATCACAGCAGTTTGTGAAAAAAATTATTAGCTTTATTACCACAAAAGTAGTTTGAATAGGAACCTTCCAGCTGTTAAATCTGATCATCAGAACACTGCCAATTTTCTCTGCCAGTCTTTTTGTGCAGTGGGGAACTTGTTGCAATTAAGGGATTTTCTCACTTAATAATTCTCAGATTTGGAAGGTTTTTCGTGTAAGTAACAATCCAAGTAGTGGTATCATACTCGGCTCCTTTTATATAATTTTGTAACTTGCTGGAAGTGGCAAAGACTGCCACATAGGAGGAGGATGATTTTCTGTGTCTCTAGGAGCTGTACTCAAAGTTAAATTCCCCCAATCTGACAGCATGAAGGCTGGAGCAAACCTCTGATTGCAATTTCTGCAGTCAAAACTCCCTCAAATCCCATATGTTTCATAGGACATGCACACTAAGCCTGTCCCTGGTGGGTTCCAGCTTCCATTAAGTTTGATTTTTCTTTGAGGTAAGTATTCTTTCAACACTGATATCTCAGTTCTGAACTATAGGTGCCAGCTGATTCAAGAAAGGCTGGATGTCTGAAAAAGAGGAGGTCTAGGAGATTACTGGTGTTTAGTAATTAAAGAAAAAAAATCCTCCTTAAAATGATGTTAGTTTGCAACTCAACACAATGATCCCTACATAGTTATTCCAATTCTCCTTCCCCCACCCCCACACATTTGTACTGTACTATGACACAATTGTTTTTCACACTCAAAATCCCTAAGAGCCACCTGGCTATCAGAGTTGAGGCGTCTGGTATAAGAGTAGTCTTTTCTAGGTTGAGCAAGCTTACTTAAATATAACAGAAGCTGGGGCTAAAAAAATCTGACTTTAGCTAAAGACTCTGAAAATGGTATGTGAACAGAAGTGAAAAATTACAGCATGATATAAAGAATAAAATACTGGACTAGGATCTGGGAGATTTACATCCAAATCCCAACATGTTCACTAAGTGGATGTCTTGTCTTTTTTTTTTTTTTTTGGATGTTTCTTTATTTGAGAGGAGGTGGGGGAAGGGGCAGAGGGAGGGAGGGAGAGCGAGAGAGCGAGAGAGCGAGAGAGCGCCAAGCAGGTTCTACACTCAGCACAGAGCCTGACTTGGGGCTTCATCTCACCACAGTGAGATCATGACCTGAGCCAAAATCTAGTCAGATACTTAACCATCTGAGCCACCTACGTGCCCCTGGATGTCTTTTTTTAAGTAAGGTGCAACGTGATAGTCCCATTACCTATAAAATGGCATATTATCCATCCAATGTGCAAGATTGTTAATAGTAATAAAGATAAGGCATAGCAGATAAAGTACTAAGGATATTTGTACAATAATTTGTCCCTTTTGGTCCTTTAGAGACAGAAAAATTCATCAAGAAACCTAAAACAAGAAACTTATAAAGTATATCAATGGGGTAAAATGGGCTGCCTGACACTGATACCAATCCAGCTTCTAGGAGAAGATGCGAGCAACAGGACCATTGGGTGCTATATTAGATTCCTATTGCCGCCATAACAAACTACTACAAACTTGGTGGCTCAAAGAACAGAACACCCATGGTTATGGAGGCTGAAAATCTGAAGTCAGTATCACTGAGTCAAAATCAAGAGGTCAACTGGGCTCTACTCCTACCACATGCTCTAGAGGATAGTCTGTTGCATGCCTCCTCCAGCTCCTGATAACTTAACATTCCTTGGCCTGTGGGGCCACATCACTCCAACCTCCCAGGCCAGAATCTTCCTATCTTCTGTCTTCACATTGCCTTCTCCTCTACGTGGGGGTCAAAACTTCCTCTGTCTTCTTCATAAGGATACATGGGATTGTAGTTAGGACCTATCCAGATAACCCAGGGTAACCTCTCCATCTCTAGGACCTGAATTAAATCACACCTGCAAAAAAGTAACACCTGCCATACAAAGTAACATCCACATGTTCCAGGAATTAGGACAGGGCATCTTTTAGGGGGCCATTTTAAGGAGTGCCAGAGGTATCAAAGACACAAAGTACAAACAGATCAGGAAGATAAGCTAACCAAACAACTTCTTAACATTTCAAATGATCTCTGCATTTGGCCTAATTTACACTGGGGTATGAGAGAATGGTATCCATCTTTCTGGCAACACTTAGAGCCATTAAATGGAAATGAATTAGGTTTAAGGAAGAAAAAAAAACAGAAAGATGCACCTAGCAGAGTACCCTGGCAGGTGTGCTAGAGCCATGACAAGGCAATGGTAAAGTATCTTGAATCCCCAGGAGTGGCTTGGAAACAAGAAGCAGAAAAGCTTGCCCCTCATGTCCCACCTAAGCTGAGAGCCAACCCAATGTACAGCCCACATGGGAAACAAGAAAGCCTGTCTACCAAATGTCATTCTGCCAGTTCATTCTTTCACCCCTTTCAACAAATTCTTACGGAGCACATACTATGCACCGGGCACTGCATGCTTTCTCTTGGAAGAAAGAGACACACTAGTGAGTTAAGTCAACTCAAGGCAGCAACTGCCTATAGAGGACTTACTATGTGTCAGATACTTTGGTGAACATGACAAAATCTATTCTTGCACTGAACTCCTTTTGCAAAAGTTGCTGATATTTCCAAGAAAGGGGCCTGTATCCTCTGAGGTGGAGGCTCAACCCTCCAAATAATCTCTCCTGCTGAAGGTCGGTGCAGAAGCCCAGAGCACTCAGCCCCAATTTTTAGAATATGGTGTAGTACCTGGAGCCACCATTCTCTACTCCCTCCTCACCTTGTCAACCTCACATAATGGATTCTGAGAGCTCCTCCTGTCTATCTGATTACATACTCCATGCTTCCCACAGGAGGGTTGCATGATTAAGTGGCATTCAATCTTCTCTGCTGGGTGATGTCAGGCTCAGCAGCATCACCACACAGAGTGGGCACCCCGGCGGCTGGAGGGGGGAGCAATTCCCAGCAAGTGAAGAATGGGGATGCAGAGGCAGAAGAGGAGAAGGGAAGGCGGCTCCTTTTCATTCTGCACGTGAGCTTCTCTGGGTCCCATAAATTCCTCTGCCCTGTATATTTCACTCAGCTGTCTAAATGAGGTTTGCTCATATAGCCACCACTGTGCAGAATCAATCATGCCCTTCTGCACAGAATGTTAATTGTGCGCCTCTCAAAAAGAAAGAAGGAAGGAAGGAAGGAAGAAGAGAAAGAAAGGAAGAAATGGAGCACACTGCAGAGAGACCTTAGAAAAAATCCAAAAACATTTTTTTGAAGGCACAATAGTTTTTAAATTGGCATATGAAGTAAAGAGTCACAAACCCAAGCATTACCCAGCTGCAATCCAGGTGCCTTTCCCAAGGCTGGGGAGAGAAATATTAAGCAACCTCTTTACACGTCCATCAATTGTTCTGCACAGCACTTGCACAGTCAGCTGCTGAGCTGCCCAAATACAGACGCTCTGAGCACTCCAAACAAGTAGTGTCCTCGGTTAACTCCACACAAAATAGCCCATTCAAATTAACCTGGGCTACAGATCTTGGTTTGTACCTGACAGGGATTGACTCATCTCAGAGGGAGAAAAGGAAAAGAAAACAACTAACAAAGAGTTTTCTCCTCCTCCCTTCCCTTATACCCAAAAGCAGTAGACACATGGGCTAGCTATTACCAAAGTAAATTAAGTAGATGAATGACAGCTGAAAAAGTCTTTGGTCATCATCTAAGTGCCTGGGACCCACTAGACATGTCTGTTTCAGCTAATCCTCTATTTTTTATTCTACAGAGGTCACATTATTAAACTACAGATCATGAGATCATATGCTTAAAGAGCGCAAAGATGCTTTGAAAACACACACACACACACACACACACACACACCTCTGAATGGAGGGCAAAGAGCTGACTCGACTCTACCGCAAGAGCGTTCAAAGATCCCATTGTTTCCTAACGGACCGGATGGACACCGTGACGACCACACTGCCTCCCACCACCAATTTTGGGAACATGTGAAAAATACGGTATGCTGCTTGCTGGTATGTGGTCCAAGATGACTCATAAATCTTCCTTTATCTCCTTCGTAGTGTTAGCAGAAAAGGATGAGTTGCTTTTTTCCATCTCATTCTCCCGTCTATCTGTCTGTTAGCCGTGCCCTTGAGCAAAGATTACTGATGCCCTGCCTTTGATATATGACACATCACCCACAGCAGCTTTTCATCAAGTGAATTAACCTGGAAAAATGCAAACCCACCTGCCAGTTGCTTCCAAACTTTGCACAATTCCTTTGTGTACTTCCTCTCTAACGTGCATCAGGCAGGAAGGTAGCAAGGGCACGCAAAAAAATGTGGAAAATTAAGAGAATCTAAACCGGGAGCTCTGTGAAATAACTCACTTGCTGGAATAGATTCCTTTTGCATAAAGATTTGGGGGGGGGGGGATGGCACACATGGCACATGAAGAACCTTAGCTAAGCCACAGCTTAGAATGCTTTGCACCTGAGCTGGAAAATGTCATTTTCCTCCAGCCATTTACTCTGTGTGGCTGGAATAATGACAAGAGTCTTGGCAGACACTGATGACATGGTTACAGAAACTACTTGGTGATTTCCAATCAATAATGTAGACAGGATGGGGAGAAGTGTAGAGCAAGAAGGAGCAGACAGGAGAAAGAGAGAGGGAGAAATCGAGAGGCTAAGGCAGGGAGGAGAGAAAGCTGAAGAGAAGGGAAAGCAAGAAATGAATCTGAATTGTTCTGCCAGCCCCTCCCAAACTAGGTGGGAATGCAACCAGATTCATTGGCAATCAGTTCCTGAAGCCTCCTACTTATCATGAAAGAGTAAATGAACACAGCAGGATGGATACCTTGAAGGAACTCAGTCTACAGGTTCAAACAGAAGGCAGTACGGAAACCATCAGTGGTACTCCCGTATTGCTCGGCTAGAGAGAACCCTTGACCCATCCAAGGTCATACAGCTAAGCAAAGTGGGAATAAGGTTGGAAACCAAGTTTCCCAACTCCAAGGCTCTATCCAACACAACACATTACTCCCAAGCCAGCTTAGACCTGACCCCACCGCACCACAGCCCACACCCTCCCCTCTAAAAACAACAACAACAAGAAAAAAAAACTATTCATACAGACTTGAACGTGGATAAAACTCCTAGCACAGGGAATAAGAAAGATTTTGAAGCTGGAACAAAGGTCGACTCTGTGTCTCTTGTTTACCCAAGTAGTAAACGTTTTCCTTATACTCATCCTTGATTCTGATAATAAAGCCATTATTCTTTTCAAGGTGACATCCACTGTGGATGAATACATGAAGGCTTGTGATGAGAGATCTTCCTGTAATATATTCTAAAAAAAAAAAAAAAAAAAAAAAAAAAAAAAAAAAAAAAAACCACTAAAATCCAAAGAACCCAAACTATCAATCATCGTTTTTTGCCCATATTCTAATTTTAAGGGGGAAGTTACAAAGACTGAGTTTGTTTTTTTTTTTTTTAAGGACATTATAAAAAATCTATCTTTGGGTGCTCCTGGGCTCAGGATACATGCAGTCCAATCTTCTACACCTACATTTCTATTTCTGGCCAGCATGAACAGATTTTCTGAAATGGCTCTGAAATCTTTCATTGTCAAGGAAAGATTAAATTTTATTATCCACTATACTTTCTAAGGAAACAAAGGACATCACTGGATTTTAGAAAGACTTTTCACAAATAAAACTTGAAATCAAAGTGGTGTCTGTAGGCATCGGTTAGTCAGAAAATTAAATTACCCAAGACACCCTGTTTCCTGAGCATTCTGGCGAAATTTGAGAAAAAGAAATGAGAAAGGGATAATGTATGCACACCCATTGACTGATTAATACAAAAGCCATCTCAATTTCCTCAGGGAGTCCGTTCCTTTCCTTATAGGAAGAAATGAAGGTTGCCTTCCTGCTGGTCAAACTAACATTTGCCCATAAAATGATGCCTACCTGGCAAAGAGAGTGATAGGAAGTAGATCAACACATGATATTGGAGTTTCTGATCAATGTGATTATGAGTGAAACCATATACAGTGATCAACAAAACAACATTTACTGAGGGCTTACTATGTGCTTAGTATTCTAAAATCTTCATCTGTGCCGTATCATTTAATGTCCCTAACAACCCTATGAGGCAAGTACTCGTATTAGCCCCACTTCACAGATAAGAAAACTGTGTCTCAGGTAAGTTAAGTACCTTGTCCAAGCATTGCAGCTGCTAAGTGGGGGAGCCAAGATTTAAACCTGGGAGACCCATCTCGAAAGCCTAGAGTATTTTACAAGGTGAATGTGAGCCAGGTTTTCTGTGCCAGCACCCTGCTCACGTGCCTGGGCAATGCATGTCTTCATATACAGGAAAAATACAATATGGTTATGAAACCTGCCCAGTGTCAAAATCTAACAATGCCTAAACCCTTACATTGCCTTACTCACCTATCACTCTCTGTTGGGGAGATAAAACCTTGATAGCCTTCAAAAAGGTATGTCAAGACTTCCAGGGATTAATATATTTCATTTTAAAGCTATATCCTTATAACATATCTTCTTCTCAGATATTCCTCCACTTTTCTTATTGTGGTAAAATATACATACCATAAGACTTACTACTGCCGTTTTTTTTTTTCTAATTTTTTAATGTTTATTTACTTTTGAGAGAGAGAGCAAGAGAGAGAGAGCAAGCATGAGCGGGGAAGGGCAGAGAGAGAAGGAGACACAGAAGCCGAAGCAGGCTCCAGGTTCTGAGCTGTCAGCACAGAGCCCGACACAGGACTCGAACCCACAAACTGTGAAATCATGACCTGAGCCAAAGTTGGATGTTTAACCAACTGAGCCACGTGGGTGCCCAACACCATTTTTAAAAGTACAGTTCAGTGGGATTAAATACATTCACACTGTGCAGTGATCACCACTATCCATTCTCAGAACCTTCTCATCATCCGACAGAAACTCTGTCCCCGCTGAACACTAACCACCTGTTCTTCCTCCGCACAACACTTGGTCACTGCCTTTCTACTTTGTCTTTACACATTTGACTCTTCTAGGTACCTCACATGAGTGGAATCCAAAAGATTTGTCCCTTCATGTCTGGCTTCTTCCACTTAGTATAATGTGCTCTAGGTTTGTCCATATTGAAACAAGTAACAGAATTTCATTTCTTTGTAAGGCTGGACAATATTCCATTGTGTGTTACATAACCATACTTTGTCTATCCATTCACCGGCAGATGGACCTTTTGGCTATTGTGAATCAAGTTTCTATGTACATACATATATAAGTATCTGCCCATCTCTGTTTTCAATTTGTTTGACTATATACTTAACAATAGAACTGCAGTGTCATATGGTAATTCTATGTTTACCTTTCTGAGGACTTCTTCAATTTCTGAAAACTGAGCATTTCTATATAAAAGATGAGTTCCCTATGGACAAGAGCCTTATCTAGGTACCGTTGGACCCTAGAGCCCAGAATAGTAAGATTTCTCACTGAATTCTCAACAGATGTGTTTATAAATGCATAAAAGAATCAAATCAAGTTCTAGTTGTCTGAAACCAGGGCAAGACAGTACGCACTTAGGGAATCCCTATCCCCCCCCCCCCCCCCCCCCCCCCCCCCCCCCCCCCCCACGGAGCCGACAATTTGACTCTAAAAAACACTGCTTTTCCCGGATTTTTTTCTCCATTGCAAACACACCCAAGCACATGTATGCCTTGATGCCAAAGAACATCAGAATAATCCAAAGGCAAACATCAAAAGGGTTGAAAAGAAATCATTAGAGCATTAGCTGTTTCACTGATGGATCCGAGGTCTTTATCCACCGCCCTCATCCCTCTATACCCACCCCATGAGGAGTGAGCAAATCAGAAGATTTCTTTAAACTTTGCCCTTGCTGAGCTTTCTATTATAAAATATGGGGACAGGGCCAGGGGAAGGTTTGCTTCCACCACTATTTGAGTATCAGTACTTCTTTTAGTTCATTAATACATCACGAAGGTATTTTTCAACACATTAAATTCAGTTTCAAAAAAAGAATGAGCTGACACAGTCAAAATACATATGACCAAAATGCATAGTGGGCTTCCCCAGCTGGCCTTTCCAGCCACGCTCACCACCACCCCCATCTTGGGTAGTGCAGGCATCCATTACTCAGCTAATTGGCAGGCCTGACTTGGGAAGGGGAGACTCCAGCCAGCCGTCTGGGCATTTCACGACTTAAGTGCACTCTGACTTGAACGATATTAATGGGGCTCCAAATTTTAACTATTGATGGCTTTCAGTAGGAATTTACATTTCTGTCCTCCTGGGGCCCACACATCACTAAATTCTCACCTGTGGTGAAGACAGCCACAAAGGGGAATTGGTTTCAAAGACAGAAAGCAGTGATAATATATGCACTGCACCTTCCCACAAGCAAATACACATAATTGTCTTTTCCCCCTTTTTCTACATTAAATTTTCAACCCTTTACTACATCTTTTAATGAAAGCAGTGACTGAAAAATATAAACATGGATACATAATTCCCAATGAATTGGTCTAAGTGTAACTTGTAAAAACTGGATTAATGGTACAAAGCATGTACTTTATAAAAATAGCCTGTAGAAAAAAGCATTAAGCAATTACAACTCCAACTCTGAAGGCTCCAATATTATAGGGTAATATTTCCTTAATGTTAGACTTCATTAACCCTAAGATAATCTCTCATAAATTTTGCTGATTTTTAAAGAGAAAAAAATAAATTATGTTTATTAAACTACTGAATATGTTTATGAAAACAAGACATAATCTAGTGCCATAAACTTCTTGTCTTTATCTGAGTGATCAAGGAGCTCATAAATAAAATATCACATAACAAAGTGAGTGTTAAAATTCATTACTGTAATAGCTATGTTCATGATCTATTTCATTAACACTCCTCCTCTCCTTGGATAAATGGGCTTCTTAGCCTACGAGAGGAAAGCCATTTACAAGACAAAATACTAAGCCGCTTTTTCTCATTTTCCCTTATCTCTTCTATTCCTAACTTTCTAAATTAATTCTTCTCTTAAATCTTATTGTTCCTTCCAGTGTAACTCACAGCACATTAGAGAGAGTACAGAGAAATAGAAGCAAAGAAATGGGTCTATAGAGTATAAGTTAATTAGGGATCTAAGTGACTAGTGATGAGATTTGATGACATGGAGCCCCAAAGTGAATTTAGAAGCTTATCTTCTTAAAATATTTGAGAATGAAATACAAATAGAACTGCAAAAAATATTCAGTATATCAAACAATCTACATGAGCTTAATAACTGAACTCCCTTTCCTGTTTAACTATATATTGCAGTACCACTGTTTCCACGTACAGAATTTTCTAACCTTTATCTTCAGTGATTTTGCAGGTAATTTTATTTTTATAGATGTGTGTGTACATAAATAGAGAGAAAGGTGAGTGCTTTCCTAGGAGTTAGCAAAAACAGACACGTGTATATATGGGACTCTACACCCACAGGTGAAATGCTCCGACTCAAATCACCAAGTGGGCTTCCTAGCTAAGGAAAATAAGGCCAAAGCAACAATGGTTCTATGTCCTTCCCCAACAATTTCTTTGATCTTAATTCAGCAGAGTCCTAGGACGCAGCATCTTCTACCCAGATAATAAGCAGAGGATGCTGTTTATGATAATGGCAGAAATTAAAACAGAATTTTACAACTGCTGAGCTGAAACAAGGCAAAAATCCCCACACGAATATTAAACAGTGTAAATAAAAAAGAATCGACTTGTTTTTATTCCCAACTACATACCAATTTATCTGCCACCGATCCAATGTAAAGACCACATTCACAAAACTCTACATGTATGGAAATAATGAAAGTCATCATTGAACTCAACAAGTATTTATGAAGCATCTTCCCCAGGGAGCATGTGGGGCAGATTAAGAAGTACACAATGCCCTCAAGAAGCTTCCGTTTTGTGGATATAATCTGAGATCTGACTCAGCACCACATGAGATAGACAGGAATCAATTCTGTAGCAGAATGGTAACATACAATTAAGGGAGTAAGCAGTGCTGACCAGGTTCCGGCCTGGGTTTTAGAGAGGACAGGACACTGAGCTGGATCTGTAAGAAACAACTAAGATTTTGATGGTCTGAGATTCCAGGTAGTAGGTATTCCATGGACAAGATTCCTCAGAGTAGGCATGAGGAGTAATGTTCCAACTCGACAAACATATCAAGCACAGGAGGGAGCCCCACCTTGCCCTTCAAGAGAGGCTGGGAGCCTTCACAGGTGGGAGGGGACAGCGAGCCCCTAGGAGCAGCACTCCTGACACCTCACACCATTTACGCCATAAATTATGAGGTGTGGTTCTCCAAGTCCCTCTTCCTGGTTCATGGGCCACACATGAGCTCAATAAGAAGATTCTCTGCAAAAAGAGATCCACAAACCTAGGTCTAAGTAAAGTGCTTGGCATTAAATGAAAATAGTTGATTATTGTGCACTTACCATGTCTCAGGCACTACTCTAAGTACTGTATACAACCCAATAACTTATTTAATCCTCAAACCAGCTCTAGTTTTTTTCCACTGTACACATAAATAATGGAAGTAAAAGAGGTTATAAGTGACTTACCCAAGTTCACAAAGCTAAAAATCAGTAAGGCTGGGATATCAACAAGTGGGCTGACACCAGAAACCTCCACTCCTAACAATCGTATGTGGCAGAGATTGTTGTGTGCTCATCAAAATCCATTCCCTCTACCTCCTAGACATACAGCTAGACAGTCTTTCCCAGCCTCCTTGTAGTCAGGTGTGACCATATGACTGAGTTCTGGCCAATGGATGGGGGAAGAGACATACAGCATCTCCAAGCCTGGCCCATCAAAACCTTACTGTATAGTCCTCCACATTCTCTTGTCTTCCTCTGTGTGCTGACAACGTGGAAAGCATCCAGAGAATTCTAAGGCCCCTAGGAAGGGGGAAGAGGACATAGGAAGGAGGGGAGATGGAGTACAGTGTGGGTCCCTGAATGACTGCATCCCAAATGCCAGTTGGAATTTATGGGAGTGTAAAAAAAATTAACTCCTATTGTGTTAAGATCTAGAAATTTGGTGACAGCAGTTAACTAACATGACACAAATCTGCCTCCTGAATCATCACCCTCTAAATGATTACAAAACAGATTTCAGACTCATTACCAAAACTGTGACCGTCTACAGGGTGCTGGGGTTGCTCAGTCGATTGAGAAACCAATGCTTGATTTCAGCTCAGGTCATGATCCCAGGGTCATGGGACTGAGCTCCACATTGGGGTTTAGCACTGAGCATGGAGCTTGCTACGGATTCTCTTTCTTGCTCCCTCTGCCCCTCATCCACTCAGGCTTCCTCTCTCTTAAAAATGGGGGGACACCTGGGTGGCTCAGTCAGTTAAGCACCCAACTTCAGCTCAGGTCATGATCTCGTGGTTCCTGAGTTTGAGCCCCGTGTGGGGCTCTGTGCTGACAGCTGAGATCCTGGAGCCTGCTTTGGATTCTGTGACTCTCTCTCTCTCTCTCTCTCTCTCTCTCTCTGCCCCTCCCATGCTCAAGTTCTATCTCTGTCTCTTTCTCCCAAAAAATACATAAATGTTGAAAAAAAAAATTTTTTTAATATGACAGTCTAGCAAAGTGATGAAGAAAATAGAATGGGTGAAGCCAGAATTGGCATCCAGGTCCTCCAATTTACTAGCCAAATGATCTTGGACAAGTTACTGAATACTTCTTTGCCTCAGAGTTCCAGATAGAATACCTACGCCTATCTAGGATTCTTGTGAGGATTAAGGGGAAACATGCACATAGAGAGGCACATAGAAAACATCCACTAATTCTATTCTCATTGTTATTGTGAAGTCTTCCGCAAAATGAGTATCTGTATTAGGGATTATGTTTAGCTGCAAAGAACAAAAAACAAAACAATAAAATATCAATGACCTAAACAAGATTGGTGTTTATTTCTCTGATCCACAGACAAGGCAGTCCAGAGCTTCTATGGGGGCTCCAAGAAGTCATCAGGGACACCGCCTCCTTCCAACTCCAGGCCCTGCCATCCACAGCATGTGGCCCTGGTCCTCATTGCCCAATATAAATGCTGGCATTCCAGTCATCACACCCAGCTCCATGCAGTACAATGGGAGGCAACAAGCAAATAAAAACCCTCTCCTTAAAAAAACATTCTGGAAGTCACACACAATGCTTTCATTTAGCCACATGGCCACACCTAGCTGCCAGATGTAAGGGAGGAGGGGGTGGCAACACACACAGTTAAAAAAATGGAAATTCTGTCTGTAAAATGATGGAAAGAATGGATGTGGGAGGCAACCAGAAATTCTGCCCCAGCACAAGAATCAGTAAAAGAAAGCAAGCTACACTCCTCATCCAAAGATCTGATAAACTTTCAGAACAAAAATTCCTGTAAAAAGTAAATACCTAGTACATACCATTGAATTTTCTACTCTTGCCTTTCTACAATCCATTCTCCACACACAACAGCCAGAATATGTTAAAAATGTAAGCCATGCCCCCACTTAAAACCCTCCAAAGGCTTCCCACTGCAAATTGAGTTAAGGAGTATGGATTTTATTTGTAACCTAAGGTCCCACCTGGTCTGGCCCTGTGCACCTCCCTGACCCCACTGCATGCCATGGCTGTATGCTCCCCACAGCAGAGCCTGGCTGGACTTTGCTGCCCCTCTGCTTGTGCCAGCTCACACCTGCCTAGAGACCACACGCTGCCTGTTTTCTTTCTGAATCTCACCTCTCCCTGATCTTCCTGACTGGCTGCTTCTTGTCACTGAGATCTCAGCCATACCACCCACCACTTTATCAGAATCTTCCCTGGCCCCACAGTCACACCCTACCTCACACACAGCACATCACCCTACTTTACCTCTCACCAAAGAACTCACCAGGATCCAGTATTTTTCTTGCTTATATATTTGTCTCTTTCCTTACTAGAATGCATGTTCCCATTAAAGGAATGTCCATCTTATTCACCATTCAAAAAACTCCCCCAATCCCACCCACTGCAACTCCCAATTCCCCTCTAAGTTGACACTCATTCATCGCACAAGTATTTATTGAACACCTGCTATGTGGCAGACACAATGACATGCTGATGTGATACTGGCCCAACCAAAGCCCATTTTTACTACATAAGTTGACCATATAGACACTGACATTTCTTTTTCAATGATGTTTGTTTAATTATAGACTCTTCTTTCTTGAGACTCTGGGCACAATAAAATGATGTTCAAGTAATTCAGGAAAGTAACATACTGAACCTGTTAGCCATATATGAAGGGAGGGAGTAGAGGTTGTTTTTATTGCATCCTAAAACCCCAAAATGAACAACAGCTAGAAATTTTAAAAATTTTCCCATGAGGTTCAGGAACATATGCTCGCCCTGGACATAATCCACTTTTTTTTTATCCCGAAAGGATAGATTTGTACCCAAAATCATCCTCACAGGAAAGCCAAGGAGTACAGCTGCAGGAAACATTATACAGCAACCATCTATGGCTCCCATACTCTTGGCAGGTGTGCAGATGAAGTCCAAACATGCAAAAGATCCACAGAAATGGTGATGGGAGAGAGAGAAGGAGAAAGGTGCATAGAGGAAAAAAGGGGGGGCATGCTAGCTGGAGGAGGGGAGAGAGAAGAAAGGGGGAAAGAAGGAAAACAAATCAAAGAAAGAACATCTATTAAAAATGCTGAGTTGAAAATGTTTCAGATGGCCTCTGACATCTAATAAGTCATCTGTCTTTCTCAATACAGAAAAGTCATTACTTACTAGTGAACTAATACCAGCAACTGTGACAAGTAAAAACAACAAAGCCCATAAAAATATAAAAGTTTACCCCTTGCAGTTAGGCAAAAAAAAAAAAAAAAAAAAAAAAAAAAAAAAAAAAAAAAAAAAAAAGAACGCATTCAATTTTTCAGATGAAAAACATTTGAACTGACTGAATTTATTGTAATGCAACTCGTATTATATGTTGGGAAAATGAAAAGAGAAAAAAACAGCCACTGCTCAGCCCGTCTTCAACTTTTCCTTGGAAAAGAGAATATGTTTTTTGAGAGCATGAACTCTTCATAGAAACCAGTCATAAAATATGAACACGGCATTCTGGCTACAAGCCATCCATTCTCATAACAGACGCACGAATTAACAGTACCTCTGCCCTGCCCACAAGGATCACCTCCTCAGAGGGTATGACCTGTGCCTAAAGGGCAGCATGAGGAATGCAGGTCAGATAAAGGAAGAACTTGAGAGCCTTTGGGCTAACCAAAAGCACAGGAGAAGTCTTCTTCTCCAGGAAAGTCTGCAAGCAGTAGTGTGCACAAGCAGACCCAGCAAGATGGCAGCCCAGGATGTCATCAAGAGCAAAGGAGCTCTGCCTTCCCAGAGCCATATATATCAGGACAATCCTAGGACTCATCCACAATTCTTCTCTGTCCTTCATTCCTACAGTCAACCCACCAATAGGACTGGTGTTATGTTAAAAATACAACCTGAATCTCTCCACTTCCTTGCATCTTTATTGCCCACTCTAGGTCATACCGCCACATCTATCTTCAGAGGCTACCACAACCAGCTTCTCACCGGACCTCCAGCTTCTATTTTTGCTGGCCGAATTTCCAACCAGCAGCCAGTGCAGTTTTCAAAAACACAAATCAGATTCCACCATCCCACTGCTTAAAACCCATCACTGGTTTCAGGGGTTTCCCATCACACATTCAATCAAATCCAAACTCCTTCCTAAATTCAGCATCTTCACTGTTGGCTCTGGCCTCCTTCTCCTCTACAGCATTCTGCTCCCACGTTCCCAGCCAGCCCCACCAGTCTCCTTTCTCTCCCTTGAATTTGCCTGGGGCTTGGCACCTAGTATTCCTTGTGCCTGGACATACCTCTCCTGAGCTTCTCATAGCTTTATGTCCACCATTCCACTCTTTCATCAAGAGCTGCCTTTTTGGGGGCACTTGGGTGGCTCAGCAGGTTAAGAGTCCAACTTTGGCTCAGGTCATGATTTGACAGGGTCATGAGTTTGAGCCCCGCATGGGGCTCTCTCCTACCAGGACAAAGCACGCTTTGGATCCTCTGTCCTCCTCTCTCTGCCCCTCCTCAGCTTGTGTGCTCTCTTTCTCTCTCAAAAATAAATAAACATTACAAAAAATGTTTTTAAATGACCTTCCTTTTTGAACTGGACTTTCCTGGCCAGTTTATTAAAATTGGGCCTCTTTCTCCAAGTCACTCTCTATTCCATCACCTGTTTTTTTTTTAGGACCATAGGAAATTGTCTTGCACAAAACTTTTCTGATTTACCATCATCGCCCCCAACTTGACTGTAAGTTCCCCCAGTGTAATGTCTTCATCAGCCTTGTCCACTACTACATTTTCAACTAGTCGAACAAGTACCTGGCATATACAAGGTGGTCACTAAATGTCTGTAGAGTGAATGGATAAATGTCACAAAAGGGTTATAAAGATGAATGGGCCCCTTGAGATTCTCCAACTCACAACTCCACCTATTCTATATATGGAAGAACAGAGGCACAGAAAAGTCAACCCACTTTCAGTCCCAGTTAACACACAGTATGGTACTCATATCCTATGCCATATGTGCCATTCCCCTTCTACCCAGGGCTAGAGGTCTGAACCAGGTACAATTCCAGACCACTCCTCACAGTCAAAGAACAGCGTACACCTTGAGGAGCAATACTGCACAACAAGAAGTATTGCAAAGGTAAGGTGGGTGCAGATACCTGGCAGCTGAGAATGGCTACCCATGAGACAATTCAGACTAGAACTAGTCTCAGAATGGTAGGAGCAAACGGATCCAAATCTAATCACAGAAGCAACAAATTCTTTAAAAACCTCATCAGAAAAAAGCAGCACATTGTTTTAACGCAGTATTTTTTCTAACATGATCCTGGAGGGTCAACACTAACAAAATGTTTACAGAGAGATAGGAGAACACACCCAAGATAACGTCTCTCATCCTAGCTCTGCTCCTGACTCACCCTGGCTCAGTTACTTCACCTCCCTGGGACTCATTTAGGATTAAATCAGCTTGGCTCAGACTTGGCGTCATTTGCATACACATTCGTGACTTTTCCATATTCAAGTATACCACATACATTATTTACTAAATATTTTAACTTCAACAAATTTATTTTTTAGAAGAAATTTTATATCATTTCCAAAACAAAAGTATCACTTGCCAATAACCCACAGAACATACATACCCACACATAACCGGAAAACAAAATCCTATTATTAAATTCTACCTAACTTCTCTTTGTTGACTACTGAAAAGTCCGAGCCTGAGACTTCATCTCTGTTTTTTAAAAAAGGATTTATCAAGTATTAGGAAGGTAGGAGAGACCAACACCAAACTGGTGCTTTTTCCTAAATGTCATCCAAAGAACTGAAAGAGAATTGAAAAGGGAATAACACTCTCATTGTATGAATCTGTGCTGGCCAGTGCCTTGTGTGTTTACCATCTTAAACCACCTTGCATACCTATGCACACATACGCCACTTTGGGAAATGCTGATTTGAACACAGAATCCTGAAGTCCTCCACTAATGTTCTACCATACTATGACTGAGGATCAGTATATGTGACCCTTTTGATGAGAGAGGCAATGGATTTAATAATGCTGACAGAACTGAAAGAGAATTTTCCTAGGTACAAATGAGCAACAAGGATCATTGTGAAGGCTGGGGTGAGGAGGATAATGGCGATGATAATGGCCACAGTAATAGTGACTAACATTTATTTGGTGCTTACTATGGGCAAGGGGTCATGCTAAGGAATTTAATCTTCACATCTTTTCTTTGAGGTAGGTAACATTATTTTTAACAGCTTTTTTAAGGATAATCCTAGGACTCATTTGTGATTCCTCTCTGTCCTTCATTGTGATACACACACACACACCAAAAAAAAAAAAAAAAACCTCACGTGTTGAACATATATAAGATGGTGAGTTTGGATAGATTCATATACCCATGATCCAATCACCACAATAAAGATAATAAACATATCCATTACCTCCAAAAGTTTCCTTTTGTCCCTTTTTTCCTGAGGTAGGCACAATTATACACATGAAGCAACTTAAACTTAGCTAAGAAAACAAAATGTTTCTTATTCTGATATAAGACAGCTGAGGTTATTTAAATGTTTGCCAAACTTTTTTTGTCCGTGACCCACAACAAAACATAGTTGGTTAAATCACATTAAACTCCCAATATTTGTCGTTCCTATAGAAATGGCTATTTCATATGTTTAACTTAATCTATTTTATGTTGAGACTCAATACACAATAAAAATACATACACATGTATATATATAGACACATACCGAATACAAAAATTCTGATAGGAATATATCTGCATGTGTGCACGTATATCCACATAAATGTATATATCTGATACAAAAGTTGTGTTAACCACTATTTATCCTAACTATGTTCCATAATTAAGTCTCTTAATGGCTATATCTTAGAAGATAGAAGTTATATTGACTGTTTTAAAAAACTGAACTCTGATATTTTCTACTGTTCTATTCTTTATAATGTTGGCTAAAACTCACTAAATTGAGTTTATAGATTACTCATGGGATGCAACTCCCAGCCTGAAAAATACTGAGTCAAAGGAACTCGATTTATAATCAAGAAAATCACAGTCGCTGTGACCTAGATGACAGCTAGCATTGCATGACACCTCCTCAAGTTATAAAGAAATGAGAGGTCCTGGGCCTGGCCCTCCATGTTTGTTGAATCAACAGAATTTCTATAATTGGACTCCAAAAGTCACTACCAGGCTAAATAACGTATTTTAAGTTTTTTTAAGTTGTGTAAAGGATATATAAGGAAAAGCAACTTTGATAGATGTCTTTTTCCTTAAATTACTTAACAACAGTAAAAGCCTCTTATTTAAATATTTAAGTACAAAGATAATATCAAATGATAGTTTGAAAAACTGAAGGTAGTTTTCCTATGGGCAAAGGATTCGGAGCTAAAAATAAGAAAAAAGAAAAAAAGAAAAAGTAAGACATGAAGTGCGATTGCTAGTTTTTTCTCTCAAATCTTTTTTTTTAATTTTTTAATGTTTATTTATTTTTGAGACAGAGAGAGACAGAGCATGAACAGGGGAGGGTCAGAGAGACAGGGAGACACAGAATCAGAAGCAGGCTCCAGGCTCTGAGCTGTCAGCACAGAGCCCGACGCAGGGCTTGAACTCACGGACTGTGAGATCATGACCTGAGCCGAAGTTGGACGCTTAACCAACTGAGCCACCCAGGCACCCCATTTTCTCTCAAATCTTAAGGGTACCAATGTCATTTGAATCTAAATGGCATTCATGTTTTACTTTGGGGAAAAATATTAGATAATTTATAAAATTCAATCTTTTTTAATGTTTATATATTTATCTAGAGAGAGAGAGAGAGAAAGGGAGAGACAGAGAATCCCAATCAGGCTCCTCATGGTCAGCACAGAACCCAACAAGAGGTTCGATCTCACAGACCTTAAGATCATGACCTGAGCCAAAATCTAAAGTCAGACGTTTAATGGACTGAGTCACCCAGGTGTCCCTGTAAAAGTCCATCTTAATAACAATTAAGTTATTCAGTGTATTAAAAAGTCAATCAGTGTATTAAACACTAGATTGGGACTCTGCAGGCCTGTGAGCCTGGGAAAGCTACCTGACTTCTTAGATACAGGTCAGACCCTGAAGCTTCCTCTACATCTAATATTTTAGGACTATCTGACCATAGTTTATCTGGTGGTGATTTTCAGAATCATTTTAATGAAAGAATATGGCATTCCAAGATCACCCAAATGGTGAAAGCTCCCAATCTGGCTCAAAACTCAGAGCAAGCCAAGGGCTCTCACCACAGCAACTCACATAATCCCAGTGTGTCTCTTCAGGGAACCCACTCAGTGGTGGTATCTCTTCTCAAGCCTGGTCCCTGTCATAGTTCATAAGCTATAATCTGATGTATCATATAACTTTTTTTCATGTTAACCAAATACCTTTCTTGGTGTTCCTTTCTTGAGTGTTTTCAAGGTAGAGGCAAAATTTATTTGAATAATACTATAATTAAATCTCTTAGTGGCTGTATTTTACTTTAGAAAACAGGAATTATATCGAACTTTTTTATTGAATTGTCATTTTTATCTTAACTGTGGCTTAACCTCATTATCTACTTATTTTTTCTGAACTTACTCTATAGCTAATAAAAGATATGAAAAAATAAATTACATAATAAAGCATATAAGCAAGTGTAGCTATCATGAGACTCTCAGGTTGAAAAACTAGCATGAAGTAATTTACACCACTGAAAAACCTGTGGATTTTTTTTACTCATATTTTTAAAAACATTAACTAAAAAGAAGAGAACTTTTAAAATGGAATGATCAATCAAGCTTCTGTAATTCCTGTGTATACCTTTAAAACCAAGGTTAAATCATCATAATGTTATACCAACTTTTCAATCACAGCAGAAATCAACCCTACAAGACCTACTGGTAAGGTCCCCGCTAAAAGGGTTTATAAAAGAACTACTCCCACATCCCTCTTATCTCAATTGCAAAACATTTAGTTTCCAAGTTTTAAAAAAAATAAATTTCTTTTATCCTCGTTTTCCTTTAGGGTATGTCCTAAATGCTTTGTTTTCCATAAAGGCCATGTTGAAATTTATGATGAAGTACAATGCATTCAGGTAATTCTTCTTGGCTCTTAGGGACCCATTAAACAATGCCTTAGCTCTAGCATCATCACAACCTCCAACAAATATTTGTAAGACTCGGCAAAGACAGACACCTTTGCTGCAGGCCAGCAGAAGCTACGGAAGCGTATGCGTGTGCATCCCTAATTTACATTTGGATTTGCCTGAATCCTAACTCAAAGCTCCAATCTTAGCCACGACGGCAGATAACTCCGTCTTCATAGTAGCTTCACCAAAAAAAGTTTTAAGTAGTTTTGCCATTTACCCCTTAAGCAAAGTCAGCAAAGACCACCAACCTAGTGGCAAGGAGAATTCAGTGGGTTGGGATTTTGTTGTTTTGGTTTGCTTACACCAAACACCTCTTCCAGTCTGAAATTAAATCACTCATTTAATAACCTCTCAACTTTTGTTGAGCACTCACTCTGTATAAAACGTGGTGGGGCATTAGGTACAATGAAAGACACAAAAAGCATGCAACAATGCCCCTGTTCCCAAGGAAAGAACTGTTAATCTAGCTGGTGGTTAGACATTGACATGAGATGCCAGGGGCACCTGCATGGCTGAGTCAGTTAAGTGTCCTACTTCAGCTCAGGTCATGATCTCACGATTAATGAGTTCAAGCCCCACATAGGGCTCTGCACTAATGGTGAAGAGCCTGCTTGGAATTCTCTCTCTTTCTCTCTCTGCCCCTTTCCCTCTCAAAATAGATAAATAAAGTTAAGAAAAAGAAAGAAAAGAAGCCAAGTTTAGTAACTCTATAGTGTAGAAACCTGGCAAAAAACTACCTTAAGTGATGGAAGTTAACCAAACCAGTGTGGTATTTTTACCAAAACCCATAACCCCAATATAATCATAAAATAGCAAATCAGGCAAACCCAAGTTGAAAGACCTGCAAAATACCTGACCAGAACACGTGACAACTATCAAGGTCATGAAAAACAAGGAATGGCTGAGTTGTTACCAACAGAGAAGACTAATGACACATGACAACAAAATGCAGTGTGGTACCTGGGACCCTGGACTGGAGGCTACCACAGAAAAAGGACATTAATGGAAAAAGTGATGGAATCCAAATAAAGTCTGGAATTTTAGTAATGTTCCAATGTCTCTTTCTTAAATTTGACAAAAATACAAAGGTCATGCGAAATCTTAACAATAGAGGAAACTGAAACTCGGTTAGGGTATAGAAAAACTGCACTGTGCCTGCAATTTTTCTGTAAATCTCAAAATACTACAAAATAAAATTTGTTTTAAAAAGTCAATACTGGGGCACTTGGGTGGCTCAGTCCGTTAAGCATCTGACTTGGGCTCAGGTCACGATCTCGCAGTTTGTGAGTTCCAGCTCTTCATCGGACTCTGTGCTGAGGGTTCAGAGCCTGTGGGCCTGCTTCGGATTCTGTGTCTCCCTCTCTCCCTCTGCCCCTCCCCTGCTCACACTCTGTATCTCTCAAAAAACAAATAAATGTTAAAAAAAATTAATAAAAAATTAATAAAAATAAAAGCCAATACAAACCTGTACCCGTATGTACAGTGAGAAAGTGAATAAAAAATGTAAGTGGCACAGAGGTTTTCTAAAGACTACTTTTAGGGTGAATCTGCTGGAGTTGCCATTATTTGACCTTTCTGACCTATAGAACAGCATTTTCATAGGATTCAACCTAATAGATGGCTGTGGACTTGAAGAGCTCATGATGAAACGGAGCTTACTTATTCCGGACATGGAAGAGACTGAAAGGAGAAGGGGACTGTGTGAGCTGAGGTGGGAACACACACGATGTGGTCCAAGACGGAAGAAACCCACCCGTGCATTTAGGCTGGGAAGTGACAGAAGATTCTTTGTCCAAGGAAGGACACTGGGCAGGGCCCTAAATTTTAATACATGAAAAAGAGCCCGGCCTCCCCGTGACCAGGAATGTCCTCTGGAAAGGACTGCGGCCCCTCGTGACACTGATATGTGAGCTATTCCTACGGCATCAAGGGCCTTGTTTTCTAGCCCAGAGTAAAAGTCCAACACAGCAGAAAGATCACTACAACTCAAAGTGCCAGATGAAGTCCTAATTCTGGCTCTGCCAACTTATGGGGTAAGACGCCCTCAACAAGCCCCTTACTCAGTCTCAGCCTCAGATCCCTACCCCTGCCAGGAGGGGAGGGGGTGGAGTCGCTCTGTAAGGACTCCTCCCTCTCTAAAATACTAGCTCCAACATAGAATGAAATATGTTTCCTGGCTCTCAGAAGCAACATGTGGTTCACTCAGATAGACAGAATGATGCAAGATCCGTGAAAGCAAAAACACTAAGAATAAAAGGACTGTGTTTTTATACACAAGAGTCTATTCTTTTATGATACATGTCTAGACCCCTCTAAATATTTAAACAACAATACTCTACCAGTATGAAAACTCTCTAAATCAGGCTCTGTGGTTAAGGAGGATATATGAACAGATGTGATCTTATTAAGGCCCTAATGTAACTCACAAACAATTTGTCATATCTGACGGGTATTGTTAAATTATGTCCACCTGCCAGAGGCAACCAGAGAAATTACCATCCGCCTTTACTCAACTTCTACTCAAAATTCCCTAAAAAGCTCCTGTAGATGTGTCTAGGATATGTATTTTTAAAGCAGTAACCTAATTGTCACCAGCACATAACAGCCAATGTGTCACAATTCCTTTTCATGTATATTTTATTATGGGTCCAACTGTTTCAACACCCTAGTGGTTCAACTTTAATGTAGCTCAGGAAACCCCCTAAGTAATATCACAAAATGCTTAACATCTGTGAAACTTGGACCCAAAAATGTTCCAATTTTTTCTTTGGTTTGGGAGGGGAAACAGGGTGGTGGGGTGGAGGGGGGGCTGCTCTGACCAGGGTTTTCATTAACAATCATGTTGGAGCTCTTGGTTTTGCTTTATCACCTCACAGGCAGGAAGAAGGTTTCAAGTTTACCTTACTAAATGAGCAGAATGATTTCAGGCTACAAGCACCAGGCTTGCTTCTAGTCCATTTCAAATGAACCCATTTCCTTTCCTTTCTCTAAATATTTGTCTCCTCTCCCTTTTGTGCATTACAATATTCTAATTAAGTGAAACAATGAAAAGAGAGATAGAGAGAGAGAGACAGAGAGAGAGGAGAAAAATGAAGTGTGAAGCATGTGGCACATTTCCCAAGCTATTTCAAAACTTCGCAGAGCTCTCTGGCCTCCAGTGGTGTTTGAAATATTCTTTATCCCACTAAGGAAAGGATGAAAAATTGATCTCCTCCAAACTTCAAATACTGCATATTTCCACAACTGCAGACTGCAGGAAAGAAAGGCAGGCTTAGGAGTTACCAGACCAAACAGGAAGCGGTTCTCAGAGGACCCACGGCTCATCCCAGGCAAGTCCACCAGCAGAGTGTGTACACAGAGCCGCTCAGAGAATAAACACGGCTCCACTTCTGAGAGAAATCAAAGCAAATCTCAGAAAAACCGAACATGGAGTCAAACCTCAGTAATTCGGATTAACTAAGGGGAAGGTCAGGCTGGATCAGGACAAAGCCTTGAAAGTAAAGGGTGTTTTTTGCAAAATCTGACAGCATTCATTTCAATGTTCACCCCAACCCATCCATCCAGCTTCAACTCGTAGCAGCCTCCTCCGAGCCTCTATCTCCCTTGTGCTGAACCCATGCACTGTTCACTAGTCTCCAGGCAGACTATCAACTTCCTTATCCCTATGCTCCCCAGCTTTGCCTGAAATGCCCTAACCCCCACTTTCTACTTGGTAAACTCCTTCTCAGTTGTCAAGACCCCACCTCGAATGTCACTTCCTAAATGAATAGCATGGATCCCACAGCACTATGTGCATACCTAGAATGTAGTAAAGAGGTTCTTACCCCAGCTGAGTAGTATTAAAATCATCCAGCAAACTTTTCAATAAAACCCCAAACCCTGCACCCCATCTATAGTAATTGTGATGGAGTAGGTCTGAGGTGCAGCCTGAACATTGGTGTTATTTTCAAAGCTCCCCAGGTGACTGTTAGGTGCAATCCTGTAAGTTGCAAACCTTCCATACAGAACTCATCACATTGTTTAGAACGAGTTACCCATACCCCAAGAACAGAACACCCCTAAAAAGGCCTATGGTCGGCAGGGATGGAGAACGCGAATCCTTCAAGAGGCTTCTTTAAGAATAAAGAACTTCTTGTGATTTCAAAGCCTTTGTCCCCATAGGGCTCACTGTCAGCACACATTTATTTTCCACAGCGTGCCTCCCATCTGCCTTCACAAGGGGTAACGCACCAACTCAAGAGTGGGGAAACCCCACTTGACTTCTCATTACTTTCCCAACACAGTAGGCACTTTGCCACTTTCATGTCCTCACCCGTCTTCTCCATCTGGTCCAACCGTATGCCTTGCTCAAGGCCTGAAAATCATTTCCTCTCTTCAAGTATCATGCCCACTTCAATTCCCAGAGATTTACTTTCCCACTCAACTCCACTTAATTTAGCACCCCTCCTCAAGTGCCTTGATGGGTGAACGGTCTCCTGGTATATGTATGAAAAGCTTTGTTGTGGAGAGATTGAGGAACCATATCTTACAGCAATTTTCACTTCCTGCTCATAATGCAAGGTTAGACATACAGCAGGCACTGCACGTGTATTTGCTGCGAAAGCCCACCCAAAGTTGGTCCTCTTCTTTCCAGACCAAGTTGTGGGACAACAAAAGAAAAGTAACGACTAAGAGAGGCACTGCTCTGGAGAATCCACAATGTAAACACCACACCAAATGCTCCCGTGATAGACAGACTTCTACCGTGGCCCCCCAAACCTGTTCTCAGTGATGCTGCTTCTATTACATTACGTTACATGGCAAAAAGGACTCTGCAGATATATTTAAGGTTACTAATCAATTGGCTTTAAGACACAGAGAATTATCTGGCTGAGCCATATCTAATCATGTGAGCTCTTTTATGAAAGCAGAGATTTTTCTCTGACTGGGAGCAGAAAGCTAATTCCAAGGGACTCCAAGTCTAAGGGGGAGTCAGCAGGACAGAGAGAGCCCACTGTCTGCTTAACGATGTGGGGCTACAAGGAAAGGGTCTGACAACGTCCTCCAGAAGCTAGGAGTGGAACCTAGAAAATAACCAGCAAGAAAAAAGCCATCAGTCCTACAAAGGTAAGAAGCTCAGTTCTGCCAACACCCCTGAATGAGCTCTGGAGTGGATTTTTCCCAGACACTCAAGATGAGGTCTTATAAATAAGACCCTAAACAGAGAACCCAGGCAAGCCTCCCTAGATTTACCAACCTACAGATAATTAAGTGGGTTCTGTTTCAACCCCTAAGTGTACAGTAATATGTCACCCAGAAGTCTCCAACCTCCTCCCTCAACCTAGTTAAACAAGGAATGTCCCTCTTACAAATTAATAAACATATATTAACATGCTTACGCCAATTAATATAGTTTCCACATATGTATTAAGGCCAGTCTTCTGAAAGAGTGAAAAGTACTAGACCAAGGCAAGATGCTGTTACTATGCCTCTCAAGATCTGGGCCTGTCAAGATCCACCTTCTCTTTAAATTTTTTTTTTAACGTTTTTTTATTTTTGAGACAGAGAGAGACAGAGCATGAACGGGGGAGGGTCAGAGAGAGGGAGACACAGAATCTGAAACAGGCTCCAGGCTCTGAGCCGTCAGCACAGAGCCCGACACGGGGCTCGAACCCACGGACAGTGAGATCGTGACCTGAGCTGAAGTCGGACGCTTAGCCGACTGAGCCACCCAGGCGCCCCAAGATCCACCTTCTCTTAAGAAAGGTGGTAAAATGTCATACTGGTATTTATATTAAGTACTATTAATGAGAGAGTCATTCATGAACTACTAGAAACTGAATAACAAGTTGTGCCAGCTGTTTCAAAGACTGTACTTAACACAGTTTGCCAATGACCAAGAGAACTTTGGATCCTTAGCTGAAAGTCAGTGAGCCTCATGTCTGGAGAGTACACAAGCAACACAGGATAAATACCCCTTCTCTCTCTGTAGGGATAAAGGAACCTGAGTCCTGATGCCCATTTCTTAAGAAGCTAGTAATCCTACTGCTTCTGGGTCCCCGCCTCACCTACTGACAGGCAAGAGGCAGGTGGTCACAGAGGGGCTTTGTGGGAAACATTCTCTATATCCACTCTCTTGGGGTCTCCCTAAGCCCATACATCACATAGGGCTCCCTAAAGTCCACGTGCAGTGAGCCTCAACCACCTACCCTAGGGCTCGGGGAGGATGAGACGCCATGCCGGCCCAGCTCCACCAGCCTCCCATGCTTTTGGATGATGCCACTGACACACACGTGCTTTCCCAGCAGCCATTCCTGAAATCACCTTCCAGGCCACCGCCCCTTGGCGGAGGGCTCCCATCTGTCTGTGTCAGCATTTGTCTGAACATCGCACCTCCATCATCTACAGGGGAAATTGATGCTGACGGCATGGCAAAGAAATGTAACTACAGCCTATTCTAAAAGCACGCGTTTATTTTATTTTATTTCAGAAATGTATGCATTATGTATGGCTGTACATAAACGTTTTTATAGAGCCTCTTAAATGATTTACCATGAGGTATGTGTTGATTATAATCTCTGCTTATTTAAGAGAGCCTTGTTTACCCCCATAGTAGTTAATACATTGAGACATGTTTCAACTAACAGTGACACCAGTAAACAAAAGTTACTGATCTACCTCGTGAGTTATAAAACTTGTAACATGTTGTAAACAGTTCTGTCATTTTATTTAGCATATTGCATTGTGTGAGCTGCCTTATTTATCTAGTGGTAAATCTTTATGTATCAAAAATGCTACAGAAGGCACAACAGATAAATTACAGACAGACACTAACATCTGACTACTTAATCAAACAAATAGGACATGTAACAAAGAGAAAAGCTATAAATATTGACAACAAGCTGCTTCAGTCACAAAAACATTCAATACTTCAGTTCTCAAGTGTGAGTTTTATATCAGTCCCCTGGAAACAGTTTGTATCCTCCAATAAATTTTTACAGTTGATTCACCTGCCTGATACCCCTCAGCCATTTCCTTCAGAAGCTGTCAAACCCGCCAACGATAATATATGGCCCGACCAACAAGAACAGCTGTAGCCATTCTCTCTGCAGGTTCTTGCACCCTGTTCTGCATAAAATAATACATCAAGATTAATTGATTTCCCGTCAGTCTCACAGAACAGAAAATTAATTTTCATGTAGCTATTTTCCCCAGCATATGAATTTTGTACATGGCAAGTAATTTAAGTTTTTAATTATTCATGAGCAGGGAGGGGGTGGGGAGAAACATGATAAAGTAAGCTTGCAAAAACCCCAAGGCCAATCCCTGGGCCTGGGTTTGTGCTGAGGCAACAATAGCATTCGCTAATGCCCATATAAATAATATATGTATTAACATACATCTTAGTACAACACCAATTTCTCTCACTCTGACCCAAGACTACCAGGTCACCCTGCGGTACTTTGTCAAAGTCGCTGCGCTGGTTACATGTGACATGCTGTGGGGAAACACGGAACATGTCAGCCATATTGAATTGACCTCTGCCTGCCTCTCGGCAGCGGCCACACAGCCCAGGCATGATAGGAGGTAATTTAACGGTCAGTGTGTGAGTGGGTCCAAGCAAAAGTTGCTAATCAGCCAGGTGCTACCTCAGCAAGTCTTCCATTTGCAGGTGCCACTGACTTGTGAACAAGAAAAATGTAACCAGAAAATATAAAGAAAGCATTTGACTCACTCGGGCCTCATCTTTCACGGACTCTCAGCAGACCAGCACGAGAAAAACTGTATCCTCAGAAAGGGAAAAACCACAACGTGAGCACCTCTGGCAATCAACTGTATTTGCTAAAACACGGACTAAAATGCTCCCACAGTACCTCCTTAAAAATTTCATTGGCATACTTCATACAAACTGCAAGACAGGCAAATGTGCGGAGCCCGTCTCAAGTCACAGAGCTCTATTTAACCCCGTTGGGACCAAACAAAGTGCCTCATACAGCACTCTCTGGCACAGAGGAAACTGGTCACCAGAGTCAAGGATTTTTGGTCACTGGTTGTTTACTGATGGCTTCTTCTGCCCTGAATATTAAGCTTTAGTGTGAAATTAGATCACTATCAACAATTGACCTTCCCCAAATTAAACAATAAGACCCCACCAGTATCATTAAGAGGAGAGAACCTGATCCAATCACCCAACTCCTACAGGGTAAGAGGAGTCCAAAGGTGAGATGAGAAAGAGCCTCTCTCAACCCAATGAGTGGCAGAGAGAGAAGCTTAACAGACTATTTCTCAGAAGAAAACTTGTCTTGGTTAACAGGAGTAAGCAGCTCTGTTTGGGGCTGAAAACTTGTCTTGGTTAACAGGAGTAAGCAGCTCTGTTTGGGGCATGCCCAGGATCCAACCCCCTCCTCCCTGACTCCAACCAGCAAAGGTCCCACTAGCAGGGGGAGTACTTTGGTAGGGAGGAGACAAGTCAAAAAGGTCAAATATTAAAATGAAAGAAAGTTAGTAAACGTTAAAAAAAAAGTTTTTTTAAAGGGGGGGCAGGCACCTGGGTGGCTCAATCAGTTAAGTGTCTGAGTTCGACTCAGGTCATGATCTCACGGTTCACGGGTTCGAACTCCGCATCAGGCTGTGTGCTGACAGCTCAGAGCCTGGAACCTGCTTCAGATTCTGTGTCTCCTCCTCTCTCTGCCCCTCCCATGCTCATGCTCTGTCTCTCAAAAATGAATAAATGTTTTAAAAAAAATTTTTTTTAATGAAAGGAACTTAAGTCAAAACAAAAAAAATTTTTTTTTTACCTGGGGCTGGGGGAGAGTGCAATTGTGGGTGTACGTAGGGGTCACTTGGTTGGGGGAAATGGTTAGGTTTCATGAATTTGATGAAATATTAATAAAGACACAAAAATGGACATTTCTATAAACATCCTTTTTCAAAAGCTTATACAAACAGACATTCTAACCAAAACCAGAAAAACCAAGAAATTCCTTCTCGGCTTAAAGTAGCCATGCCTCACACTGGAGGCTAGAGAAATAATGTGCTCCCAGCATTTCCATCATAAAACGTGTTTCCCAGTAACCAGTAAAACCTGTAAGAACTCACTTCACCCAGAAGTCTGGGGCCCATGCAGCAGGAGAGCGCAGGTTGCTTTAATACTGTTTCAGCACAGAGCTTCAAGATTCTGTTTCTATTACCTTGATGGCTCCAAACAAAGGGGTAACATGATACATCATGTCAAGCAGCTAATTATTAGCACTGAACACCAGCTAGTCAACTTAGGCTCAGTTAAAATTCAAAGGAGGGGAGGCATTCTCCATTGTTTCGCGTGGCATATTTGTGAAGGGAGGGTCAATGAGGCTTAAGACTTTGTACCTCTGGGTTTAAAAACAAAACAAAAACAGGATGAGGAAATTACATCCAGCATTGAGACCCCAACAACAAAGGCCCTGCTCAACTGTTGCCAGACAAACCCAGATCATGGTGCTGCACCAGGGTCTGGTGCCAAGTAACATGTTCAGGCCCTCCTGACCTCCTTGAGATGCCCGTGGCCACATTCCTGGGATGGCCTCCCGACACTCCTGCCCAGCCGTGTTGGGGTGAAACCACAAGGCCCACGGGATGCCAAGGAAATTCGCAGCTAATTATTTCTCACTGGTGAACATATTTGACACATCTCTCACTTTGCTAAGAGTTCTGCCATACCCGTAGATTTAAAAGGTTGGACAAAGCAAAGCAGCCAAGAAGAGCTTTATCCCGTCAGGTCGCTGTGGGTTTGATTTGCCTCTGGCTAGTGATGGAGATTCAGGAAGGCAACTGAGGGAGCTGGTCCAATGAAACACCTCTGGCCCTCAGGTGTGTGCATGCGCACAGAGGCAAGGAGACAACACCGGGTTTGAGGAAAACGTTAAGCATTCAGAATGGCTCCAAAATCCGCATTAGCCATGCTCCCCTGCACAGCCCTGCTTTCCCTGCATGCCCAAGAGCATGGCAGCTGCCATCTGCATGCTAACAAAGGTACATTTCAGATTATACCTGTGTTTGTAGATTTTCTTCATCTGATGGGAAAGAGGAGGTTTGCTTCATCTCATTTTGAAAATAATCCTATTGAGAACATAAATGAACTCATTATGCACCCCATAAAAAAATATATATGTGTTGGCAAATCTGTAACTAAAAACGTGAAAAACTTCTTGAAGTCGATGCTGCTAGTGGCATAGCTTAAAGGTCTTTGTTTCTGTAAATTCAATTGAGTGTTTCTATTTCCAAGTCTGGCAAGAGGTTCTAATTATTGTTAGAAGTCTAATTAGCATTTAGTATTACATTACAACAACTGCAGCAAAATTGTACCCATTCTCCAATAAACAGTATTCACAGTATGCAATCAAGCCGCTGTGCCGAGCAATGAGAATTAATGGCACCGCACGACAATGGTAAATCCTCTGTCCCCCGCTGTGTGTGTTTAATAATTTTTCACTCCTTCCAGATTGTTCCCATCAAGCACAATTCCCAAGGTCCTAATCAACCACCCTCCCCATCAATACTACACAGAGATCTGAGCACTGAAAATTATCTGCAATTTCAAAAAGTGCTTTGTTGCATTATTAGGCCACTGACCTAAGAGGTAATGGGTAAATAGTTTCTGAAAAATGTCCAAAGCACAACATAAATTAAAGCTTATAGTCTTGCCTGCTGTTCTCACCATAGCTATAACTGCGAACTATTACGGTTTTTACACAATATTCCTAACTATAATTTTACACCATAATATTGGTGCAAAGCGCCAAATGTTCCACTTTCACGTGCCTTCACTTACTAAACATGGAGAGTTTGGGGAGGAAGCCTATGTATTTGGCCCTTTAGAATTACTCTTGGCCACCTTCCTCCCACTGCCTTCCCCCTTTGCCCACCCTTCCCTTCCAAAAAAAAAAAAAAAAGGTTCATAATTAATGTGTAAGCATTTTACAGCGGACAGAGGCAAGAGATGTTTGAAAGCAGAGTGCATCAGGCTTTCTGCACCTCACACACATATGGGTAAGCTCAAGAAAGTAGGATAGGATGCTTCTAAATGGGACTCAGGGGTGAACTAGGTAATCTCAGCTGAGGGAGTAGTTTACAGTACCTTCTATTGCCCGGTCACAAGCCCAAGGAAGGAGGAGAAACACTGTTTAAACAATCTGAAAAGTGTACCTTGGGCTAATAGGAAGAGAAGTTTTTGACCAAGGAAAACAGACCGTGGAGCCTCAAATCATAGCATAACACACGAACAAGTCTTCCAGTGTGGCTAACCCAGAGGCAACACATAGC
This sequence comes from Panthera uncia, assembly GCF_023721935.1. Taxonomy (NCBI): domain Eukaryota; kingdom Metazoa; phylum Chordata; class Mammalia; order Carnivora; family Felidae; genus Panthera; species Panthera uncia. Next base: position 34,721,149 of record NC_064818.1, on the reverse strand, counting down.
ACATCACAGCAATCCCCACTGAGAAAACACATCAGGACTCATCTAGAAGTTTGGGTTGGGTATTGTTGTTGTTGCTGATTATTTGTTTGCTTTACACAGAAGCAAAAAGAAAAGGGATTTCTGACACAGCTCAACCCAACCTAGCCAGGTAAACATCTGAGGGCCTTTTCTGAGCAAAGCTAGATGCTAGATTACCCTGTGGTTGGCCACACTCTACCAATAAAATTTTTTTTTAATTTTACCACTATACATCACACCCTTCAAAACAAAAGACTTTCACAACATCAGTAGAAGAATGCCATCAATTTCTCAAGACTAATGCCTTAGTGAATAATACACCACGTTTTCTCCAATATCATAATACTCTACTCCTCAGTCATACAGTCATTTATTAATCCATTCTACAAATATTTACTGAGTGCCCACTACTGTTCCAGGCATTTAGAATACACTGTTGAACAAAGCACAAAGATTTTGGAGCTTATATTCCAGCATGAGGTAGGCAGATCATCTCCAATTACCCTAATAAATAAGTAAATTATGGGGGCGCCTGGGTGGCTCAGTCGGTTGGGCGGCCGACTTCGGCTCAGGTCACCGTCTCGCAGTCCGTGAGTTCGAGCCCCACGTCGGGCTCTGGCCTGATGGCTCAGAGCCTGGAGCCTGCTTCCGATTCTGTGTCTCCCTCTCTCTCTGCCCCTCCCCCGTTCATGCTCTGTCTCTGTCTCAAAAATAAATAAAACGTTAAAAAAAAAAAATAAGTAAATTAGGTCATATATTGGGAAGCACTAAATGGTAACAGGCAATAATAAGAAAAAAAGAAAAAAAAAAAAAGCAGCATGAGATCAGCAGCTTCCCTGAGGAGGGAGCAGTATTGAATCGGGTGGCCAGGGTGGGCCTCTACAAGAAAGTGATACTTAGCTAAGACTTTCAAAAGAGAAAAATACTTGATACAGGGCTTAAACCTCTTGAATGTCTTCCAATGCCAGGCTCTCCCTCCGTCCTATTTTCTGATACCACAGCCTGCTGGGCTAGTATATACTGAGTAGACAGATTGCACTGTAAGTGCCACTGCAGGAAAATCTCTCTTGTGCATTCACCTTGGTGTGCCCAATAATAAGCACTGTGCCTAGCAAAGAGTGGATACTCAACTAACACTCACTGAGTAAATGAACACTTATGTGGGTTGATAGTAACACATTTATTTTCAGAAGCTCAGGTAATGTCCTAAATGTTGGTATCATTATGGCCTTATGAGTAACAAATTCTTTTTTTCCCCAGCTGTACGCAGATATAACTGACATAACACTGTACACATTTAAAGTGTACAATACGATTTGACATACGTATATATTGTGAAATGATTACCACAATAAGCTTAATACATCCATCAACTCACAGTTACAATTTACGTATGTAAATCTACTCTCTGAACAACTTTCAAATGTACAATATTGTTAGCTATAGTTACCATGCTGTGAATTACATCCCCAGAACTTACTCATCTTATAAATGGAAGTTTGTATCCTTTGTAACTTTTACCATTCCTACCACCCCATCCCTGACAAACCACCAATAATATATGGCTGCTCTGAGTTTTGCTTTTTAGATTCTACTGTGAGATCATTTAGTGTTTATTTTTCCCTGCCTGACTTACTCACTCAAGGTCCATCCATGTTGTCACCAATGACAAGATTACCTTCTTTTTTATGGCTGAAGGGTATTCATAGATAGATCAAGCTATAGTTAGATCTACAGACAGATACAGGTAGATATATGAAGAAGATAACCTGACACTTTCCATATCCACTCACTTCTATGGACACTTGGGTTGTTTGCATTCTTGGCTATTGCAGGTAATGTTTCAATGAATACAGAGGTGCAGATCTTGAGACAGTAATACCATTTCCTTGGGATATACAAACAGAAGTGGAATTGCTAGATCACATATTAGTTCTACTTTTAAAACGTGAAGGAAAATGTACTTTTTTCCACAGTGGCTGCATCAATTTACATTTCCACTGACAGTATATAAGGGTTTCCTTTTCACCATATCCTCCTCAGCACTTGTTATCTTCATTTTTGGTAACAGCCATTCTAACAGGTGTGAGGTGACATCCCAATGTAGTTTTGATTTGTATTTCCCTGATGATTAGTGATGTTGAGTACTTTTTCATGTACCTGCTGGCCATTTGCATATCATCTTTGGAAAAGTGTCTACTCAGGTCCTTTGCCCATTTTTCAAATGGATTATTTGGGTTTTTGGCTCCTGACTTGTAGGAATTCATTATGTATTTTACTATTAACCCCTTACCAGATACATGGTTTACAAATATTTTCTCCCATTCGCTAGGTTGCTTTTGCATTTTGCTGATCATTTTCTTTTGCTGTCCAAATGGGCAAAAAAGCTTTGTAGTTTGATACAGTCCCATTTGTTGGGTTTTGCTTTTGTTATCTGAGCTTGTGGTGTCCTATCCATGAAATTGTTGCCAAGACCAATGCAAAGGAACTTTTTCCTCATGTTTTCTTCTAAGAGTTTCATAGTTTCAGAACTTACATTTAGGTCTTCAGTCCATTTCAAGTTAAAGTTTGTGAGTGATTGAAGATACGGCTCCAGTTTTCCCAATACCATTTACTAAAGACACTGTATTTTCCCCATTGAGTATTTGGGATCCTTGTCAATTATCAGTTGACCACATATTCATGGATTTATACCTGGGCTCTGCATTCTGTTCCAGTGGTCTCTGTGCCTGCTTTTATTCCAGTACCATACTGTTTTGATTACTATTGCTTTATCAAGAAGTGTGATGCCTCCATCACACTTTAACATTCTTTTTCAGGATTCCTTTGGCTATTCAGTCTTCTGTGGCTCCATATGAATTTTAGGATTATTTCTGTTTCTTGAAAATGCCATGGGGATTTTTATAGGAATTTCACTGAATCTATAGATGGCTTTGGACATTATGGACATTTTAACAATATTAATACTTCCTATCTATGAATGCAGGATATCTTTTTATTCACCTGTGTCTTTTCTTTCATCAGCGTCTTTCAGTTGTTTGTGTACACATCTTTTACCTCCTTGGTTAAATTTATTCCTAAGCATTTTATTGGTTTTGATGCTATTCCAAATAGATTTTCTTTCTTTTTCAGACAGTTTATTGTTATTATATACAAACATGACTGACTTTTATATGTTGATATTACAGTCTGCAACTTTACTGGATTCGTTTACTACATTATTCAATTTTTTTAGTCAAGTCTTTTGGATTTTCCGTATATGATGTCATCTGCAATCAGAGACCATTTTAATTCTTCCTTTCTGATTAAGATGCCTTTTCTTTCTTTTTCTCACCTGATTGCTCCAGCTAGGATTTCCATTACTATGTTGAACAGCAGTGGTGACAGTGGGCAACCTTGTCTTGTTCCTGATCTTACAGGAAGTTTTCAACCTTTCACTGTTGATTATAGTATTAGCTGTGGGCTTGTCCTAGTCTTTTATGTTGAGGTACACTACTTCCATACCCAATTGTTTGGAGTTTTATCATGAATAGATGCTGAATTTTGTCAAATGTTTTTCCTGGACTAAACAATCATACAACTTTTATCTTTCATTCTATTAATGTGATATGACATGGACTGATTGAGTACCTTGAACCCTCCTTGTATTTCAGGGATGACTCTCAATGGATCACAGCATATCATCCTTTTAATTTGTTGCTGAATTTGATTTGGGCATATTTTGTTGAGGATTTTTGCATCTATATTCATTAGAGATAGTGGTCTATAGTCTTCTTTTGGAAGAGTTTGAACAAGAAGAGCATGCATTCTTCTTTAAACATTTACATTTGTCAGTGATACCATCTGCTCATGGGTTTTTGTTGGGAGATTTTTGCCTACTGATTCAATTTCCTTACTTGTATTTTGGTCTACTCAGACTTTCCATTTCTTCAGAATTCAGTCTTGGTAGGTTGTATAGTTCCAGGAATTTATCCATTTCTCCTGGGTTGTACAGTTTGGTTGGTATATAATTGCTCATCACTGTCTTTTATGTTCTTTTGTATTTCCATGGCATCAGTTGTAATGTCTTTTTCATTAATAATTTTATTGGTTTGGGTCATCTCTCTTTATTAATCTAACTAACGTTTTGCCCATTTTGTTTATCTTTTCAAAGAACCAATTCTTAGTTTTGTTAATCTTTACTATTCCATTTATTTCTCCTCTAATCCATTTTTGCTTTCTTTCTGCTAACTTTGGGTTTAGCTTATCTTTTTTCTAGCTCCTTGAATTTAAAGTTGTTTATTTGATGGGATGCCTGGGTGGCTCAGTCAGTTAAGGGTCCAGCTCCAGATCAGGTCATGATCTTGCGATTTGTCAGTTCAAGCCCTGCACCGGGCTCTGTGCTGACAGCACAGAACCTGAAGCCTGCTTCGGATTCTGTTTTCTCCTCCTCTCAGACTCACACTCTGTCTCTGTCTCTCCAAAATAAACACACATTAAAAGAATTAAAGTTGTTTACCTGAGACTTTTGTTTCTTGAGATAGGCATTTATCACTATGAACTTACCTGTCAGAACTACTTTTACTGCATCCCATATATTTTTGCTATGTTGTGTTTCCATTTTATTTTTCTATTTTGTCTCCAGATTTTTTTTTATTTCCCTTTTGGTTTCTTCCTCGAGCCACTGGTTGTTCAGGTTCCCATCTTCCCTCCTGTTAGTGATTTCTAGCTTCATATTATTGTGGTCAGAAAATATACTGAATATAATTTCTGTTTTCCTGAATTTGTTCAGACTTGCTTTCTGGCCTAACATCTGATCTGCCCTACAAAATGTTCCATGTGCACTTAAGAAAAATGCACATTCTGCTGTTGAATGCTATGTTTTATATATATATGCCTTAAGTCCATTTGGCCTATAGTATTACTCAAATATGCAATTTCCTTACTGACTCTTTGTCTGAACGACCTGCCCATTATTGAAAATGGGTTATTCAAGCCTACAACTATTATCTTGCTATTTATTATTTCTGTCAGTGTTTGCTTTATTTTTAGGTACTCCAGTGTTTGGTGCATAAATATTTATATTGTTTTATCTTCTTGAATTAACCTTTCATTATTATATAATGTCCTTGTCTCTTTTGACCATGGCCAGCTTGAAGTCTACTCTAAGTATGACCACTCCTGCTTTTGCCTGAAGATTACCATTTGCCTGAAGTAGCTTTTCCCATCCCTTTACTCTCAGTCTATGCATACTAAGCAGTATGCTGTTGAATCTTGTTTTTCTACCCACTTAGTCATTCTATGACTTTTAAAGAATTTAATCCATTTATATTTAAAGTAATGATTAATAGGAAAGGACTTACTACTGCCATTCTGTTCACTGTTTTCTGACTATTTTATAGATCATTTGTTCCTTGCTTCCTCTCTTCCTGCTTTCCTTTGTGATTTGATGACTGGCAGTGGTATGCTGTGATTCCATCATAATCTTCTGTATCTACCATGGGCTTTTCCTTTGTGGTTACCATAGTTTTATATATAGTATCTTATATTTATAAAAGCAACAAGATCTTTGTGCTGAAGGGAAAAGAAAGATCTTCCAGTCTCAACACTGCAGAAACTGAGACCTAGAGCAGAATTGAGATTTTCAGGACTTGACTCCAGCTCTCCAATATTCATCCTATAACTTTTCATCCTTCAACAGAGACCAAACAACATAGCAGGAGATTTCAGAGGTTGACAGTTCTGCTTTATCCCTCCAAGGTGGTCCTAATGGTTGTTCTCTCCATCCCCATGTGTATGATCTCTTTCTTCCTCACTAACCATTGGATATTTTCCCCATTTGGCTCAGCCCTATTATTTTAAATTGTTTTTTTCTTACTCCCCCAAGTTCTTCCCATCTAGGCAAATGAAACATAATATTTGATACAAGTAACAAAGTGGGAGATGACAGACGACACCAGCCCTGGCAGTCAGATGAAGAATGAGCCATCTATCTCAGGTTCCTCAACTCACTTGTAAATTCAGAAACCACCTCCCTTGGGGCATCCTAGACATAAAAAAGAGGTGGGTGAGGCCCAGGCCAAGGTAAGAATCTTCAAAGTAAAGGATTTGAGAAGTTTCCCTCTTAAAAAATATTCCTCTATTTTGTAGAAAAGTAGAATTTTAACAATTAAAGTCCATTTCTGCACCTCCCTTATTTCTCATGATCCATCTCCTACAATGGGACAACAAACACAATGGTATACAATGAGTTCTGGTTATTCTCAATATCCTCCCCACCCCCCTTACTCTGACCCTACTTAAAGATACAGGACATTAAAAGAGGAGTCTGTTTCGTAAGTGAAAACTGATTCCCTTCTCACTACTACTAACTCCGGAAAAAAGAATTTCCCTTCCCCTTCCTTTTCTTTCTAGCAAAGGCAAGGCAAGAAGAACTGAATTTTAAGCTAAGAAACTAACATGTGACCCCTCATTCTGCCTCAATCACAGGCCACATTATCATCTCAATAAAATGTCCCATTAATTTTTGTTCACCCTGTATAAGCAAACAGTCAAATTGTGGCACTCAAATAGAAAAACCAGGATGGGAACGCAAGCTGGTGCAGCCACTCTGGAAAACAGTATGGAGGTTCCTCAAAAAACTAAAAATAGAACTACCCTATGACCCAACAATTGCACTACTAGGCATTTATCCATGGGATACAGGTGTGCTGTTTCGAAGGGACACATGCACCATGTTTATAGCAGCACTATCCACAATAGCAAAAGCATGGAAAGAGCCCAAATGTCCATCGATGGATGAATGGATAAAGAAAAGGTGGCAGATATATACAATGGAGTATTACTCGGCCATCAAAAAGAATGAAATCTTGCCATTTGCAACTACATGGATGGAACTGGAAAGTATTATGCTAAGTGAAATTAGTCACTCAGAGAAAGACAAAAATCATGACTTCGCTCATATGAGGACTTTAAGAGACACAACAGATGACATAAGGGAAGGAAAATAAAAATCATATAAAAACAGGGAGGGGGACAAAACAGAAGAGACTCATCAATATGGACAACAATCTGAGGGTTGCTGGAGGGGTTGTGGGAGGGAGGATGGGCTAAATGGGTAAAGGGCACTAGGGAATCTACTCCCGAAATCATTGTTGCAGTATATGCTAATTTGGATGTAAATTTTAAAAAATAAAAAATAAAA